>NC_046968.1:23654447-23954447 GCF_009769545.1 Cyclopterus lumpus
CGCCTTACAGGCCATTGGTATCTAGACGGGGGCGACACGACCACTGCTTATTACAAACACATGCATGCATATTTATCAAAACTCAATAGCGCTTCCTCCGTCTGAAATATGCAACCCACAAAGCCAAAGTAGAATTTCATTGACGCTAAAACAAATAAAGATTAATCTAATGTAGATGTAATTTTGTTTTATTTATTTCATTTGCATCAGACAACTGATTTTGTGATGTTTGTTTTTCCTTGTTTAAATTGTTGCTTATTTCATTTTTGTATTATTCAAATAAAGATCCAAAGGATCCAAATAAAGAGCAGGACTAATAAAAGTTGAGTTTATATACTTTGATGTGAGTCTCAGTCTACTCTACTCTTCTTTTTACGGACCACTTATGCCTTTGTTTCCCAGCTGGGGCCTTAAAGAAACCAGTAGGGTAAGAAACAAGCTATTAAACACAAAACGCTATTTACAATTTGAATATATTGTTTTATAATATATACTTGTTACAAAGTACTGTTATCTGTTTGTTGTTTTATTCTATGTCTATGTTTATTGTTATGCACCTTTCCTCGAGTCAAATTCCTTGTATGTACGTTCTTGGCCAATAAATGGTTCTGATTCTGGTCACAATGACACCATCTGACCTGCTTTCTCAGATACAGTCACACACACGTAGATACAGTAAACCCATTTCTGAAGCCAAACCAATAACAACTCACATTAAAGAAGCTCCCATCAGGTCACACTCACGGACCTACACTTAGACACACCTATTGTTATTTACAACTCCCTTTAAGAGGAATCAGTCAGCAGCTAGCTCAGAGCCACACGAGAGAGCGATTAGTGTTGTGTTAGTGTGCGTGACCCCTCTTTATGCATGTTCAGTGGGTGCGTGTGGAAGAGACAATAGGGAGGGTTGGCGGGGGGGGGCGGGGGAGCCTGGCTGAAGGCCTCATATGCAGTTGCATGCAATAGGTGGTGTGTCAGACAACCATGAAGGTAACCTCAGATGGACAAACGGCCGCACTGGATTACATCACTTTGTGAGGATGCCTTTGTTTCTGTGAAACCAAACACACTCACATGAATGACATGGCGAACTGGCTGTAATTGAGATGTCTACGCAGCAAGGCAATTTCTTCCCTCCTCGCACGATATCTCATCCATGATACCTCCCTTCCCCCATTCTCCTCTCTCTCTCCCCCTCCGTCTTCATCCTCATCACTCTGTCTCTCTCCGTGAGGCACAGCGCTGTGATATCCTATACAGTCTGCACTTTTGACCAACGGTCCTGGATAATGGTTTTCAGATTCTTCAAGGTGGCCTGAATCTGTGCCAGAGCTGAAAATGGAAAGCAAACACGAGTCCACCACCCTCTGTTCCTACTTAGCTCCAATGTAAGCTTAATTATTCAAGTTCTTCCAAAATTCTGTCATGCTGTTTCATGTGAGACTCCCATCCCTCAATGGCTGCACAGACAGAGCAGAGCGTGAGTTAGTTGTATTACTTGTTGTCTTTATGTAAACTAGTCAACTATGGGGGAATCAGTCATTAGTTAGAGAGAGAGGGGAATGTGCCGGGAAATGTGTTAATCTACATCCTTGTGAAACCTCTGCATGTGTGAGCCAGGTTTGTATGCTGAAGTTAGCTGTTACAGGTTATCAAGTAAACACAGTAATCTCATTTTAATAAGCCCTCCTCACATCCCACATGGCCTTGGCGTGTGGTTGACCCAGACCACAGAACAATGTTTACTCTACCAGACTCCTTTTTTTTCTTCTCTTTTTTCTTGTCACAATCCTTGTGGTTTCTGCCCAAGATCTTGTCTTACAAGACATTATTCCACCCGGCCATTGCTACTGGATAACTGAAAAAAGTGAAATTAAAAGATTGTAATGACATCGTGATCGCTTTCATTGCTTTGGTATTTGCTTTTTTAAACAGCCAATGACTCATTTCAAAGACACGTTATCCCTGTGAGGTCCTGGTGGGCTGGCAATCACTGGCCAGCCGGGGATCAGGCTAAAGTGTGGAGGTCTGGGCAAAGTAAGAGATCTCAGGCATGTTGATGACTCCGGCAAAGTCTATCTAGAATAAAGTTATTTTATTTTAAATATGACAGTAAAAGAGATCATTTTCTATGACTTTTTATGACTTCTGTTTCACCCAGTGCAGTGTGGTTGATTCATTCAATTCAAAACTAGGCCAATATCTGCACCATTTATAAGGCTAATGGCTCAGCAACCACTAATCTGCAAAAGAGTTAACCGCATCATGATTGTTTGTTTTATTTTATTGTTATTTTATGCCTCTATTATAAAGCTTAGAGTAGGGACAGAAAAGGAAATGAGGGGAGAGATGGGGAATGGCATGCAACAAAGGTCACCGGGTCAAATGCAAACATGTTGAAGTTCATGCTCAGCACCTGGACCGCTTGGCCACCAGAGTGCATCGTACTTATATACGTGGATTAAACTGCCTTTCAGTAAACTTTTACCCAGGAATCAACACTTAAACATGATAAATTCCACTTTTTTTCACCAGGGAGGGGAGCTCCAAAGATTTTTTAAAAACTCATTGTTTTTGTAAGATTCATTGTTTTTGTGCTGAACACAATATAATGGTCAAAATATAAGTTCCACTCTCTCCTTTAAATCTTCCAAAGTTCTCATGATCTTCGACTAGTGATTGATTTGACAGCTCCAACTAAAAGATGCCGGCGTCCTCTTCAATGTGAGTTTACACATCCTGCTGATCCCGATGCCATTTTGCAACCCCGGTATCTGTGCATTCTTCTGCACCCTTCTACCGAGCCCTGTAACCACTTTCTGTGCAAACCACAACGGCAAGACCACCCTCAAAGGATGTGGCAACCCACACTGAAAGTTTCAAAAACCTTCAAGGCACCATGGTGAGCCGGATTTAACAGACAGCTGTCTTCCACATCACGGTAATCTTCCCTGATGGGGCCCCCGGACAGCACTGTCTTTGGCCCCATGTGAACACATCCAAGTCACACAGCAGAGATACTGACGAGTTTGGAGACTGATTCATGCACGCATGCCGTGTTACAAAATCTGGGTGCAAACTGTGGGAATATTCCAACTCCTGGTGTGTCCAATTGAGTAAGGCTGGAGAAATGTTTGTGGCTTGCGCTAAATGTGTCATTTTTAAGATCTATTAGTGACAGCATTTTGAAACATGTGTGCACAAGGGATATCTTTTGCCTTTATTTTACTATGCAGTAGAAACATCTTGATCTTAAAGAGAGTCCAAAATGAAAGAGGTGAAAGTAACATGTTTATTCTTTTTCTTTTTTCTTTTCTTTTTTCTTAAACTTATCGCAGTTTCCTTTTTTGTGTACATAAATACACAATAATACATATTAGTGTGTGTGTGTGTGTGTGTGTGTGTGTGTGGGGGGGGGGTCCGCGAGCAGATGCAATTAAGGCATTGGAAAAAGTAGTGAATGTAATATTATTAAAGAATCTCCTAAAAGCGTTGTCCAGCTAGAGCATTTGGAAACATTTTCTTTCTGATTCAGTGTGCTTTTAGGGTTTAAATATTCCACCATGTGCAGCTCCCCCACGCACCCAACCACACACACCTTCTTACACCTCACCCACCCCCAGCTGTGCAGCTGTGAGGTGTGTGTCCTAGTGTGACGGGAGCAAGGCAGGTGTTCCTGCAGCCCTAGGACCTAGGAGGTGACGATGAGGCTAGTAAATATGTGCTGAGGGGTGGTCTCTGAGCCTGCCCCAGTCTAGGCAGGACCCTGGGCCCCAAATTGAAAGCAGACAGGTTTGGAGTTCATTCTTTGAGTTACTACTGTTCAAATGTGATTTACAAGAAGAGTGTGTGAGATATGGAAATCTCTCACGCAACTCAAGATACGGGCTGAGTGAAAGCACATTGTGAAACAGGCCCCTTCTGCCCTGTGGGAAGGACTGATCTGTAAACTCATGCTATCCCTCCATTTGGCCAGGACTGTGTATTCAGTGTTTTCATCATGTCATCTTCTCAAATGAAGGAAAGATGTCATCTTTTGCTAATGGGAAAAGCATGCCAGAAAGACAGGCAGTTCAGGCTTCTCTACTAGGGGCGCGAGGTTGAAACAATTGTTTTGGGCGATAGTATCTTTTCTGATAATAAATTAATTCAGTTGAAACAAAAAAGAAGAAATACAATGCCGGTGCTTTTAGCTGACAAATATGAACCCTCAAAGAAAACCCAAACCCCGGCATCAACCATGTGCTGAGACTAGCTGACGGAGTTAAATGTAAATACACGTCATAAAATAGCAATCTAGCTGTTTCATTAGCACTTTAAGTGATGACACGTGTAATAAAGATGCATGAAGCACATTACAACTCATCTTTTACTTTTCAATTGTAGTTAACTGAAAGATACATTTTAAATTGTATTTGCATAGTTCCTAATTTCATAATGGTTTTAAGCTTTTTACTCAAAAATGTTATCGGTTTTCACTGTGCGTGCTGTGTTTCAAGTGTTTTTTAATTCTAATTCACTACAGCAGATGTCACAGGTAAACAGAAACAGGTTTGGCGGTTTGTTTTGCTCAAGGGACGACAGCAGCCCACCTTTGGTTGTAAACCAGGCCAGTTCAGGACACAACTGAACTCAAAAGTTATTTCTTCTGGCTCGTGGCCTGGCTTCTCGCATGCATGTTGCCTCACAGTGTCTCTGTTGGACACATGCACCCACTTTTACACAGATACAAAATCCAACAGGCTCTTTCTTCCAGACAACACCTGCTCTCCACACAAACAATCCCAGTTCATCAATCTCTGTCTCGCTAGACAACTCTCCTCCCTGTATGGGAAGTCTTCCCAGATGATGGAGCAATTTAGAAATAACAAAGAATAGAAATCTGACCTGTGTGACCACTCTAGGATGTGGGGCGGTGCGAGATGAAGGCGAAGAGATAAAAAGGTGGATGGAATTAAAGACATCAGAAATGGAGGTAGACCATCAAATAGAGCATCACCTAATCACTTAGCAAGCTGGAAAAGGCTAATCACAGGGGGGGGGGGGGGGGGGGGGGGGGACCTCCTGGCGAGTTAGCTGCTATCAGGAATTCACCGGAGTAATGCGTCTGTTCTCCCTCCAACATCAGCTCCTGTTCTCCAGCTCTGCTCCGCTTCTCCCACCTCCACCATTAAAAAGACATCCATCCTTACAATGAGACAGAGAAGGAGGCATGACAGAGATTGAGAGGCGCTATTATCTCCAAGCCACAGACAGCGGCGCTTTACTTGTCAAATAACAACAACGTCACAAGGACAAAGACGAGACTCGGCATTTGTGCAAACACACACACGCAGATTCACTTCCATATGACATCAGCACGATGATCCGCTCGGACCAACACACTTGACTGATGACTAACTTGAGGATGCAAATAAACATGAACGGGCCACTGAGATGATGTGTTTAAAACAATAGTTATCCACTTAATTTGCTTTGCTCCATGCTCTGAGAACTCTTTGCACATAAACTCCTGGTGTGTGTGTGTGTGTGTGTGTGTGTGTGAGTGTTGTGTGTTCATGCGTCCGTGTATTCAAAACTTGTCAGCCTATTGTAATGAGGGCTATGAAAATAAAACAGAAATTACTGGCACTCGTTTACTTCTGTCATAACACATGACACAGGCATTCCTCTCAGAAGCTAATGAACAGTTGAGTGACTCAGTGTTATGGTTATGGCTCCACTAAAGCCAGTAGCTATGAGAAGATTAAGGAGACCTTGGGATGGATCTAAAACGAGCTCTGCCCCCCGAAGGAATCTTGTGTGGCCTTTCGCTTGAGGGAGATCAATTCCGATCACGAGACCTTGTTGCCTGCTTATCATTTTCACTAATTAACACTCAGATATAAAAGTGAAGGACAGCTGATTAGTGTGTGTGTGTGTGTGTGTGTGTGTGTGTGTGTGTGTGTGTGTGTGTGTCATCTCACTGCCTCCCTGGCTTGACTCTCCTGTTGTCTGTATTAAGTTTAGCATAGAACTGATTCACAGAGCATTCACTTCCTTCAATTAGTTGTGCATTGGTTTTTGGTTGTCTTTCTATCTAATTTGAGGCCCCACATTTTATTTTTGTATTCCAAAACCAGTGGCAACCTTTATAAGAGTGGAAGTTGCGAAGCTACTATTTAGTGCACCATATTATCTAGAGTCTAAATAACAATTTGTTCAGAAAAACTGGCACAGAGGTACAATGTGTGAGGGAAGTGATCACTATTCTCTAAACATATGCTAAAGATTTGCTAAAAATGTGCAAAAAAATTTGCTAGAAATGTGCTAGAAATGTGCCTCCTGAAATATATTTATTAGATACAAAGTGCCAGACATTGTTTCTGCCTTGTGATGGAAAGAAAGGTAATTGTAGTAGGAAGTTCCTATCTACAAAGTGCAAAGAGGTCTCAGTCACAAGGCAGCTAGAATGTAAATTACCAAAGCAATTTAGCGGAGCCTCATTACAGCAACTGTAACTGAAGCTGGTGGCCCGGCCGGACAATGTGCAGCTTAGTCCGATGAAAGTTGACCCAGCACCTGATGCGGAGCAGGGCCTGACATGGCTGTTGTACCTACATGCACCACACAGGTTTTAAACTGTCTATTATTCTGCTCACCTACAGGTGGAAAACAAGAAACGCAGCACAGACCCAACAAAAGGCAGGAACAAAGGTTTAAATAATTATGCATCGCGTGCATTTTTGTAAGAACCATTGAATGTAAATATAAACCTTTATTGGATGTCCCGTGTTTGGGACCCCCCGATCCCTATTCAAGAACGTGCACCCAAGAACCCAGCCAGCTTTTTCACATCCCCCTCCTACAATGCCAGACTCATGCCAAGTTCATTAAGTGCCCCATTTAGCTCAGTGAAGCCCAACACCTGGCTCTTTTCGTGCAGTTAATATCCCCAGTGTGTTTGAACCTCACATATGGTATTGCCACTGCACCCCCACAGAGACTAAAATGGAAAAGTGCTGGACCTAGATTAGTCATTGCATTTTATTATCACGTTATTTGTTTGTCTGTTTTTAAAAGTATGTTGTGCAGGAGTTTTACCCTGTTGTTATTATTATCCTAAAATCACCATAGATTGCCTGGGGAAACAGACAGTGAAGACACACATGACTTTAAAAAGTGGAAAAACAGGACAGAGAGAGTGATGCAGACACACTCATCTGGAAGTATTTTTTTATCAAAGAGGAAAAGCGACTATGGTTCTGAAAACGGTCGTGACAGCAATCTCCGAGATAGCAGAGAGTTATCTGATGTATTCATTTAGGATAATTCTTTAAATGGAGCGCTCGTTAGGGAACACATGGCTGCTGGGAGTGATTTAGTCACAATTTATTTGACTGTCCAATTCTGATACTCAACTTATCATCAAGCGCTGATTTTCTTTCACTTAAAGTAAGTCTACAAAACTCGGAATATAGTAAAAAATATATTCCAGCGACTTTTGGAGTTAGTGCTAGCGACTTTAATCAATACTTCATAATAATAAGTTATGTGACTTATATACTGTGGTGCCTGTAGCCTGTATGTGATGATACTGTTATTGTTAGACTACGGGTATTTTTTGTATATTATGAATGTACTGTAAATGTACTTCAAATATCAAATAGTACACAGTAATAGTACAGTATTTTTAAATTGACATAATCTAACTATTTTTGCGGGTAAAAATGGTGCGTTTCTCACCACCTTCATTTGTTTTTCCTTTAGACCAAAAAGGAGTGGTTAAAAAATAAGATACGTTGAATCAAAAGAAGTGGCATAAATGCAATAGACCTTTACATGAGAGGTGCAAACGTTTGTTTCTTCTCTCATTGCTGTCACATCTGGAAAGACATGAACATGCTTATACTGGCAGAGGACGTAAAATCCAATCCTCAATATTATGTAAATAAATGGGAGAAAAACAGAGAAAAGGCTGCAGGGATTGATGTGAACAAATTAAATCGCACAAGAAACACAGACATTCTCAGGTCATGTGCACACCATCATCATCGTGATACTATGAATTAGAAATTTGAGAAACGACAATTGTTTTCTTCCCAAGCCGTATTACCAGCCAACCATTAACGTGTTAACAGTTGGGTTGTCTCATAGTATTTGATCTTCCAACAGCCGACTAATACAGAAGGTTGTGAATGTGGAGGTCCACTAACACCACGACACTACTGGCCTTTACTCAGGGCTGATTCACATTTGTTTACACAAAAGGCAAATGCTGTCATGCCCTCCTCCTCACCTGCCTACTAGGCTCTCTCTATCTCTCTCTTGGTGTGTAGGTGGCTAATTGTTGATGTGAACCTGGTGTGCTGGTGTTGGGGCTTGATGGACCAGCTGCCTTCAAAAAAGCTCCATTCCTGCTCTCAGTCTGCGGACTATAGACTCAGTTCAGGTTAGTTCTAGCTGCCGCTAAGACGTAACTATTTAGATTCTGAAAACGTCCTGTTGATCCCATGTCCTAACCGTGCCTGTCTTCTTGCCCAGGACCAGCAGCTGGATTATTGTCCCGACTCCAGCTCCAGAGTTCTGCCTGCTTGCCTGCCTACCTGTCTACCTGCCTGCTTACGTTCAGTGACTTTACCCCTGTCTCAGCCTCTGCCTCTGTGTCCAAAACCTGGCGCCCCTTAACAAATGCACCACCAATATAGCTTCAAAATTGAATTACTATTTTTTTATGAGAATTATTCAAGAATCCATTTATTGTTCAACAGAACATGAAACAGACCCACACACATGCATATCTCAGAATGAGAGGTCACAAAACGGTTCTTGTCCAAAAATAAAACTAACATTACAGAATGAGCTTGTGACTCATTTATGCCCCGGCAAACAGCTGGCATCTTTTCTTAATGCATTTTTCAAATTATAAATATGAACTGAGTTAGAGGTTTCCTTTATAAACGGTTGTGACTCAGAAACTCAAAAGGGCTTATTTTAGAACATCTTTCTTCTTTTCAAGCCACAAAAGGCAGAATCAGCTTTATTGGAGCATGTCTTTTCTGAAATGTGAACAGATATGTGATCCCTAACAGCTGTTCCTGCATTAGATGGGATCAGAGTATTCCCCCGACAGTGGAGCACAACGCCGGTTGACATTTTCTAACAAGGCCGATTACAGCGGCCCTGATGCATTGCCACTGCATTTAGGAGAAATCCCTGCGCAATAACATGAATTGAAGGAACATTAGCGAACCTCCAACTCACACCTCAGAGCGGGGCAGAGGCAGCAGCCACAACCTGAGCTGTGACCATGCGTCACCTTTTACTGCCCTCGCACTCAGTGAGAGAGCCGGAGCCAGGAAGAGAAGCTTCAAAGACCCGAGCAGAGTGGAAGTGTGTGTGGGTGTGTGTGTGTGTGTGTGTGTGTGTGTGTGTGTGTGAGAGACACACACTGTGTACGAATGTGTGTGCTTCGTTAACAGAGTACTTCAAAGCCTGCCGTCACTGACAAAGCTTCACTATTCCTCTTTGTATACCTTAAATGGTGAATAAAGCCTAAACACACGAACACCTTTGCTTTTAATGAGACAATATTGCATTTTTGGACACATTTGAAACCGCATGAAAAAAGAAGTGCAACTAAATATTTAGGGACCTGAATCTTCTCGTGGTTGGTGAGATTGAGTTTCTCTAAACTTGAAAATATTAACGTTAATGCATTCATAGGCTATATGATAGAGAGATGGTGATATTGCTTCGGGAGAGACATAATATTGGCTGGAAAGGCACAGCCGCCCATATGAACTAAGTGTTTTGTGAACTGAAAGTATTTCACTTTTTGAACTTTGTGTGTGTGTGTGTGTGTGTGTGTGTGTGTGTGTGTGTGTGTGTGTGTGTGTGTGTGTGTGTGTGTGTGTGTGTGTGAGCTAGTTATTTATAGTTGGAGCTAATGTTGTGAGGCTCCATCCCCAGAGAACCCCAATTATCGAGGAATTTAGAAAGCAAAAGCTAAACCCAAACAGTCTAAAACAGGGCTAAGAATAGACTGAACTTAACATAACAACATAATCCATTCTCCCACCATAAATGCAGTCATATCGCGACAAAACAGGGTAAAGAGCACACACGCGAACACACACGCACACACACACACACATACAGACGCAGAGGCTCGTCTCTCTCCAGGAATGCTTTTAGAGTGTTGAGAGCAGACACCGTGTGTAGGCAGATGTCTCTGCAGTAATAGTGGAAACTATCATAAATTCTAGATCTAGATTTGTGTGCTAACACTCCCAGAGGTTCTCTATAACAGAGATAAATCACAAAGCAATATTCGAGTCCTGCATAGGAGGGATTGGAAACAACTTGCTAAACTACTGCGTATCTTGTGAGCCCACAGAAAAAACTATTTCTCAGAGCGCTACGGCATTGTATTTAGTTCAGAGAAATTGTAAATGAATACCCAAATTCTTAGAATGTAATGTGATGCTGTCGGCTCATCGTGTCTGAACAATGCAACACTCTACTAAACTCTAAACAATACTAAAACTTTAACTCTTTAAAATGGTACAACGGTGAAGATAGAATTAGACATAAACCTCAGACACCTAAACCTCACAAATAGCATAAATGCATTTATGACACCTTGAAATAGTCTGAATTTTTGAGCTGGAACGAGATTTTAGTTCATGGTGAAATTGAATTTGCATGTTACACTGAAGTCGTCTCCAGTAAACCCTCAGTCTCTACTGGCTTCAACAGCATTCGGCATAACCTCTGAAAATAGGACTCACTTAAAGAGAGTTGTAAGACTGATGGAAGTGAAGGTCATCGACATTTTAAGAGGCTCACTCACACAGGTGGAGTGCGCCTGCCTGACGGCCACTGCTTTTCCTTAGCTACTGTAAACTTCAGCCAGAGCCGGGCCTTTGATCCTTGAAGGGTAGCAGGCGGCTGCTCAGGCTGTAAAACCAAACTACCTGCACACACACACACACACACACACACACACACACACACAAACAAGTACAAGCATTCAAGTCATGGCATGCTAGTAGCCCGTTGAAGCCTTATAATGCTCTTATTATGCATTTGCAATTTCACTTCTATTACAGTATTACATTAAAAAGCAAAACTATTACAGTACCAACGCGTACAGAACAACTACTACCTATGAGACTAATTATTATAATTATACAAATTAAAGGGAGGAAATAAGAAAATGTGGCAAATAAAGAATGAAGAAAGAAACCTGATTTTAAAACATCTCCAGATGTGTTTTAAAATCCAATATAGATGAGAGAAAGTGAGTCGATGCTCTGAGATTGATTGAGAGCATCGATGGCAAACACATTAATTATTGGGTTGGAGAGAATACAACACTAAGACAGGGGACTACTAAAAATTGATCTGATGCGCTGTAAGTCAAAAGGTCACACGGGTAAGCACAAACATCTTTCAAGAACAAAGTGAGAGCACAGAAAATGCTAAAAACAGTTTGAATTCTGCCACGTTTACAACATCTCGTCTCCCCTGTATTCATCATATAAGGTCAATGTTGGTGTCCTTAACCTGTGAAATTGATGCTCTTGTAAAAACTTTACAAAGAGGTTCTTTTAACGGCTGTAATCAATCTCCGCAAAAGGTGTTCCAGCTGAATTATCTTTATCAGCTAACCAAAATGTATCCTTTACATTTTCACGTGGCTTGGTTGTTGTTACAGCGGCAAAGCTGTTAAACATCTCCAACCGGCCTCTGAGATTTACATCATTTCCCAGCATGCTCTGGGTTCAGCACCAGGGTCTTCACCCAGTTGGATGCCAGAAACATATTGTAAAAATAAAATGACTTGCAAGAGAAGGCATTACTGGTGCCATATTACGATATGCAAAATGTAAGACAATGTCTAGTCTCACAATATCAATATAATACCGATAAATTTCCCGGCCCTATCCCGAGGAGTCAGGGTATGCCTTCCCAACAGAGCGTGTATCAGTGAGACCCCTTTCCCGGACACCACCCAGAGAACTGGATATTCCAAACTGCTGTTTAGCGCATAGCTGGGGGATCATGTGTTTTCCCAAAATCCCACAGAGGTGTTGGTTCCTCAGCTTGTGCTGTGCGTTAAGGTGAGGCCGATGACATCTCGGTACTGCACTGGCTCCAGCTCCTTCCCACCATGGAAGGGACATGAAGCCAAGAGCCAGTCCTCCAAAAGTCCCACTTGTAACCCCAAACGAGATGGCGCTATAACCCAAAACCCATGCATTGTTTTTTAGCATGACCAGTTCCAGCCGCTAAGGCCTGTGTACATGAGAAGGCCCCGGCTTCCTGATTCCAGGCAAGGTCA
The DNA here is from genome assembly GCF_009769545.1 of Cyclopterus lumpus. NCBI lineage: Eukaryota > Metazoa > Chordata > Actinopteri > Perciformes > Cyclopteridae > Cyclopterus > Cyclopterus lumpus. Next base: position 23,666,779 of record NC_046968.1, read on the forward strand.
CTCTTTTCTGTCGAGGCCAATTCAAAGGGGTCTTGGAATCGGCCTTGTCTGGCTTCTCTCCTGGAAGCAATTTGCCTCGAGGGACCCTGCCAGGTGCTACCTTCCCCTGACTCCACAGCTCCTGAGGTCACACAAACCCCTTCGCCATGAGAAGGTGTCAATTTATGGAGAAAAGGTTCTGGAAAATGTTCATGAACTGCGGTTCACCTGTCTGGAAAAATATCTCTGATTCCAGAGTCAAACAACATATTGCCTATAAAGCAGACATCCAGTACTTCATGGAATTATGTTTCCATATTGAAACGTTCATTTCCGACTTTGAATTCCCTTTAATGTCTAGCTCTCTGATATTTTTTAATATGGTGGCGGCCTGGAGTAATATGGGTGGTTTCCTGTGCGTCCAGAAGACCAGGGTGTGAACGGTCTCTGAGGTGATAGAAGGGACAGATGAACAGACCAGAGTAACACCTAATAGATCAGGTCTTTACGACCCCAGTTTAGAGATGAGAAGGAGACCTGCTGCGGCCAGAAGTCCCTCTCTCTCAGGCCTGCAGCTCTTACCTCCACGGGGGAGCGTGTCATTAGGGCCCATATAGACTTTTGAAGTAGTGAGTCCAAGGAAAGGCCTGGTATGTAAGGCAATAAATTGTGACTTTAAATACAAACATGAAAAGTGCATGACCCCCTGACACAGAGATGACTAGGCAGTTATGTCTTGTGTTTTTCTCCCCTTGGATGGGATACCTGCCAGACATAACTTATTGCTTCCCACTATTACACACTTGTAAGACACCCATAAGAATGAGACCGTAAGAGCTTCTTTGAAGTTTTTTTTCTTACTCGAGTCCATACATCTTTACCGATGATTCCGTGCAGCTAAATAAAACCGCTAATTAATTGTGACATTTGAAATGATAGACGGAGAAATTCTTTGAAGCTTCGTCATCGTGGCAACACTCAATGTGAGTCATTATGATATCTGCAACAAGCACAGCACAAACCCATTTAGCCGTGGGGTATTTCTAGGAAAAGGAAGAGAGGTTGTAGTAAGTTCTACGCATGCAAATGCTCTGAATGTATTTTGGAGCGCATACCAAGGAGAGTCTGCTAAGAGTATATAGCTCCCTCTCATGTCCGGTGGGTGAGTGACAGCGAAAGGCAGGCAGAGGGTGTTTCTCCATTGCATCTGGGCCAGGGACAGCTGACTGGTTGGGATCTAATTGCTCTCAAGTGAGGTCAGCAGGAGGCATTTATCTAAGCAGAGTGCACAGCAACAGTGGAAGATGCACAGAGTCAGCCTGCCAGAATCAGGGAGACGTCCATGGGAATTGACGGAAGCTACCAGCTCTTGCTTGGCTTTACTGCATTACTGGGATACAACTGAGACTACAGCTTTTAGAACTGCACAGTCTTCACATTAAAACTCTCTCTGAAAGGCAACACATCTCTGACAACTCCTGGCATCACCCAGAGCGCATGTAAGTCCACGGTTTGTTTTATTTTTATTTTTACAAGAAAAGCAGCATTGTTTGTTTGTTTGAATGTATGCTGGTACAGATTATATTACAGACATAAACTTGTGAAGCAATCCAATGGCATTCATGCAATATTTCACTGTTCGGGGAGACATATGAGTACACCGCAGAAATTGTACAAAACATATTTGTATGAACACAGAAAACCAGACTTTTTTTTTTTTAAAGAACTTTGAAAAGTTAGGAGAGCTCTGCTGTAGAACTAGGTGAATCCAAGTAATCAGAGTTTTTTAAAGCTGCTTTAACAAAAATCTTTGAACTTGTAACTCTACCTGTGAGTATATATTTTCCAAATGCATCAGCTACAATCAAACCTGTCTACTTTTTTCTTTTCTAGTGACGTCCTGCATAACATTTCCTGAACTGGATTATGTCGTCCCTTGTCGGACTATGGTCTCAAGAGGATGGAGCAGCCAACGGAGACCGTCACTGAGGACTAAAGAGAGACATCCTCTCCTAATATAATCACAGGTCTTCAGACCGCTCTACACCTTCAGCCAACCCCACCCAGCTTCACAAAGTCTCCTCCACAACCACCCACCCGCTCAACGTCCCACTAGGAATACCTGCTGCGAGAACAGGGACCCGCAGGTCAACTCCCAAGTGTTACAAGTCAGGGATCAGGGGTCGCTGGGCTGAGGGAGAGCGCACGAATCTCACATTTAAGTATGTTGTTCATTGATCCCCACTGCATTGTATTATAATGCACACATGGATGCTGACATGGAACCTTCAAAATCTGTTCTCGGGACTGTACCTCCATGCCATCTTCTTGTTCAGCAGCGTGTGTGTGGTCTACAGTGACTGCACTCCAGAGCAACTCGCCGCCATCATGAACTGCTCCAAACACGAGCGTCACACCAGGAACTACGACTATATGGAGGGAGGAGATGTGCGCATCCGACAGCTGTTCAGCCGCACGCAGTGGTTCCTAACAATTGATGACTTTGGCAACATCAACGGGACTCAAGATCCCACCAACTGCTACAGTAAGGATGACTTTTGTAATTTCAACATCAGTGGTTCACCAGGAGTTCCTCTGCATTTATCAGTGATTTAAAATAAAAAATTTAAAACGCCACTTATATGCCAAAATATATATTACCAAATGTGAATTAACTTGAATGTGGGTGTGAACTAAGTCATTAGAATTTGAAATGTTATGATTCATGCAGTTGTGAGATCTTTCCACTGAGTCAGTAACGAACTTTGGCCTGTCAGGGTGACAGAAACACGTGGACGGTGTTATTGTACAGAGGTCTCCACAGTGTAATCAAAGTGTTAATGGGTCATGCGTCTCTGTTGGAGCGGACCAAAGTGACAGAGGTAAAGGGAAGCAGGTGGGAGCTTTGGCTTGTTAAACCATAACACCATCTAAACACCGGCTCTAATGAAGTAAACTGAAGGGTCTCGGAGCCTGACGGGTGCCAGGCCCCTGAGAACTGGCACCGACCCAGACTCACATTTGTTCAGCCTGATTTACTCTACTAGGAACTTTTGAGTCAGAGTGAGAACCCGGGACAAAGAATTGGCATGAATATTAGAAATGGAAAAATGGATATTCACCATTCTGGCGGGACCTATGGTTAGCAAATGACACGTTAAATTGTTAGAATTGTTGCTTTCGAGCCAACGTTAACCACTGGAAATCTCTGTCCCGGCGAGGATGTTTTAAGTACTTATCATTTCCTCCTATCTGACAGTGTGGCTGCGGTTGGAATGTTGGCTTGACGGGGAAATGCCTGGAATAAGATGCGTGTGCAACCATTGCCAACACAAGACAGACAAATTGATACGCCCACATGTGGCTGACGGTCGCACGCTAAAAGTACAAAGCAATCTTACAAATAAGCCATTGAAGAGACCTGTAGAAATATGTAATAAATCAGTGAGTCACACTTTGTTGGCTGCATTGAGAAAGAAGCCCTGAAATATTGATTGCATGAGAGGCTTTTTTTCTTCTTCTTCTTCTTCTTCTTCTTCTTTTTTCTTTTTTTACAAAGACACAACAAAAAAAGAAGAAATATAGGCTTACTTCCAGGGAACTCGTCTTGCACCACACACATTCTTTTCAATTTGGTGCAAATGTGGATTTTGTTATCTCTTGGAAGCTTTTGTAACTGCAATGTAGAGAGCTGGAATGTGTACCACTGATATTGTTTTTTGCTGTAGAAAAAGTTTAAAAGGCATAAAATACAAAAAAAAACGCGTGTGTTTGGGTCAGGGCATAAAAGATAAAAGATTTACAAACAAAATAGTAAATGGTCATTACTAACACATGTAGGTTTGTGTTTCCACTAAAGTGAAAAGCTATGGCATTGCTTAAAATTTGAGTTTAGCCAAAATGTGATAATAATTGCAAGAAGTAAGTTTAGTTAAACAACAGCAAAGACCAGATAAACAACTTCTAAACCACAGAATGAGAACTGGAAAACAGGTAATTCAAAGACAGTAGAGTCGTCGAATGTGTTAGCCCAGTTTTCTACTAAGTCACTTATTGTGGCATAAAATACTTGGTGTTATACAGATTGTATCCTCCACCCGCTATTATAATAACTGTGTAATTTGAAATGGATATAATCTAGATTTAAAGGATACGGAGATGTTGTAGTTTCAATGCAGATAAGGATTTGCAATTGAAGACAAAAGAGAATGAAAGTTATTCAAAATGAATTTGCTAGACATTACTTGTATGATCATCATTAATAATTAATAATTCTCATTAATCGCTACATCTTTACTCGCTTATATATATATATATATATATATATATATATATATATATATATACAATGGATTCACAGGATTAGGGATTACCCACAAATGAGTTTACTCAGCCAGAGGCTGGACCGGCGAGTGATGACACATCTGTTCATGCTGAGGATAGCCTGTCTGTGTCGGAGCCAAAATGTGAACAATATGTGTGCATGTTTGTGGAAATGTGTTCCATGTTTCCTCAGTAGACCAAACAACTGTTGCGGTTACATGTAATATTATGGGAATGGCACTTCCATGCTTCTTAACGACGATAAGAACATCTACAGTTCCAACCAACATAGTTTAATTGAGTTAAAGGGTCACCTGACTTTCAATGTATAGAGAGTTTATAAATGAAGACTGAATTCTAACTGTTGAACTTCGTAAAGATGAATAAAATGAATTCAGGAGAATAGAAAAGCGTTGTTCAATAAATATGACGGCAAAGGGTAGTAATATAAAGTAAAATATTGAGTGCAAGCAGAGCACAAACTACATTTCAAGGTCGGGACACTGCCATCTGTTTGTGATCCAGCGAACACTAAAGTGTCAGTCTGAAGCGCTTTAATAGAATTATTCCCTTTTTTCTCTGCCTGTCAAATGAAATTTCTGCAATATGTAAACATTAACAATGGAAATCTATGATCTGGACCTTGTTGGTGCACATTTTCATGCTAATCTTAGTTTTACTCTTACAAGTTTTGAATTCATGTTTTTTACGATTCCCCATAATTGTATGAGCAACATCATACTTTCAAACACAAAATGTTTACATTAATAATCAAAATAATTCCTCCGGGTATATTTTGCCAAGAAGAGTATCCAAATGCACAAATAATAAGAAATCGCAAACCCCAAAGTGTTTTTAACTCTCCCTCAGATTTGAAGAGCGGCCCTAAAATGTAGCGTGCAAAGCTCATGCGAGGAGGTAGTTTTCTCAATCCCAGGAGAGACGCCTAATCTGTCTCCCATATGTGCCATGGCATAGGCTGCGGTGTGTGTAATGGCCACCCAGGCCAGTTAACAAGGCTTGAATAAAGCCAGAGAGACCACATGCTGATTACCCACAGGAACTTCCATCCAGTTGGTTAATGAAGATGAATGTGGAGTCGGAGTGAAGGCTGGATGTCGATAGTGTCTTATCTGTCCTGCAACATGTCTCCTTTTCCTAACCTTGTCTCCACGTCTCGCAGGTATCCTGGAGATCAGGACAGTGTCCGAGGGGGGCGTACTGGCCATCAAGGGCGTGAAGAGCCAGTATTATATCTCGATGACGAAGGCCGGACAGCTGCAAGGCAAGGTAATATTTTTCCTCAGTGTGAGAAGTCGCACACTGTTTTCAGATGATTCCACCAGTCCATCAGAAATATTAAAAAAACTGTTTGCCAAACATGCATTAGAAATAAGAACTGACAATAAGGAAACATGGCTTTGTATTAATGCTGTAATGTTTGTCTGAACCTTCACAGAGGATCTACAATGCAAACTGCAACTTCAAGGAGGTTTTCCTAGAAAACTATTTCAACGCTTACTCCTCTGCCAGGTGGACTAAAAATGGCAAAGAAATGTTCATAGCTCTGTCTCAGAAGGGCCGGCCAATGCGAGGGAAGAAGACCAGGAGGGAGCATATAGCGTCTCACTTCATCCCTATGAAGTGCAGGGAGGAGGAGAGGAGGGTGGACTGAAACCACAGAGGACTAATGAGTCACCAGTTGTGTATGATTTCAATCACATATTATATATGTTAACAGACACTCAACTCATTACCAACATCCCGCTCCACTCCATTAGTTCTGTAATATTCCATAACATGTTGTCATTTACGTACGATACAGCAACAGATATCAGATGGGCGCATTAAACCATTCCAAACATCCTCAAATAAGATGTGGAAACAAGGAAATAGCTGGTACACAAACGTACAAACCACTAAAGTCTAGTCAGAGTTATTGTTGTTTCGAGTTGAATATTATATTTCCTTATAAAACAGTTAAGTGTTTTCTTATAAACCAGTCAAATGTATTACGCACAGTCGAGACTGTATCCTTGTGCAGACCTTTACGATCAAACCGAGAGGGTCCAGAATGGAGATTTGGCTTGACCAAGATGTGCTGAAGCAAGCTGGACTTGTCTTTTCTTTTCTTTCATTTTTTTTTACTGGCACAGGTGCTCAGAGCACATAAATCAGAGGCACGATAAACTACCATAGCATGTTTAGTTAAATTACAATACGTAGGACAACCTGTTTGTAATCCGTCTTTCCTTCCTGCGTTGAAGATCCGGCGCTGGTCGAATGCATTGTAGCTGCTCACTGATTCCCTCTTTATTATCAAGGTGTGATTTTGAACTGCTAAAAGATTCTGCTGCTGTTGAAATATCTACATTAAAATACAAAGTGAACAATGTAATCAATGTGTACGCTATGCAATCTCTTTCCATCAGAGTTAATAACGCCATACACCAAAAGATCACATATTTCTCTCTAGTTTACGTTCATATTTTCCACACCTAATCAAATGCTCATTTCCATTTAAAAGACCGACTCTCTCCGCATGATGTCAATACTTGTTCTCCATACACACATTACAGCACCTTAACATTCATTATTTGTAAACGAAAAAATAGATTTATATGTTAAAGTTTCCTTTTTCCTTGTGCATTGTTCTACCTTGGATTTTAAAGAATTATATTCTATTGGTGAACAGGTAAAACAACCTCCTTTACACATCCAGTAAAAAGAGAGAAACACAGACATATTTTTTTCCATAATTTTTTTTCCAATCATCACAGTGTTTCCTTTTTTGGTCTGACAGTTTTTGAGAACAATCAACGTTCTAACGTCAGCTATAATTTATCACCAGACACGTCTGCGAGCATTGTTGCTTTTTAGTGGATTTGGCAGCACAAGCAACAATTTTACATTCTAGGAAGACATTTGCTTCAATGTGTATGTGAAAAATATTGCTTCGTGCTACTTTGGGAAGAAACTCTGTTTTTATTCTGCCACGTATGAGACAATGAAGCTGAGCGGCGAGCTCTGGAGTGGGATGAAGAGAGAATTGTATTCTGCTGCCACACTGTGATCAAAATTCAACACACCCTCAATTATTCAATAAATTCAATTTACAAATATACATGTTTTTGTTTAGTTTTTTACAATTTGCACGCGACCATTGATAAGAAAGAGGACCTTCTTATTCAGTCACAACTTTTTCAATGTCTGTAATCTCAAGTGGCAAACCACTTTTTGGATATACCTTTTGGATATACGATAACACTTATAATAGGATCAGTTATTACTGTGATTTTGATCTTATTAGAAAATGACTGTTCGAGGATTAGTCCAAACCCAATCTTTGAATATAATTTGATAAAATGTGGGTTATTCTGTCTCCAAACTCTAATATTTGCACAAGCCTATATTAAATATTACATATTAAACAACTAGTTTTTCAAACTCCGATGTGATTGCAATCCTCTAGAGAAGCTAAGCTGTCAGATGAGAAAAATCTGTGTATTTCGTCTTGAAGAAGATTGAATACACATTGGGAAGAAACGTTTAAGAAAACATTAGTATTCTTGGACAAAGCGTGAATAAAAGCCCTCAATCTGAAAGGTGAGGTTGACATGTAGAAATAAAACTCTAGGATAAATCTATTAAATCATGATGGAAGATAAAAAATATATTGACATGGTTCAAATGTCATGTTAATTCCTGTTGAGTTCACAAGAGGGGTCTTGTCAGTGGAAAGAAATATCGCAGACATATTGGGAGGCTGACTCCACCATACGTTAATACATGCGAGGAACACACACACACACACACACACACACACACACACACACACACACACACACACACACACACACACACACACACACACACACACACACACACAGACACTGAGCACGATCTTTACCATTTGCCTGAGTTCACATCTGGCTTGGAGAACCCCTGTCAGATAGACCGTCAAATGGAGAGCGCAAACCCCTGAAATACGTCTGACCCAAACAACATCTGAGCAAGGTGAAGGCTTCTGCCAAGTCACGCAAAGTTTGTCTTAGCAGATCATTTGTAACATGCTCAAAATGTAAACACATTTCAGACTCAAGGCTGTGTATTCCCAGGAGGACGAGGAGAGTCTGAAGCCAAGGGGAATGAGAGAGAACTGTCATGGACGTGAAACAACAGACTTCCAAGAAAAAAAAGATGCAAAGCAGGCCCGCCAGACACAAATTACACTTCCATGGTGTTCCGGGAAAATACATATTTTGTTTAATAAATTGCTGCTGAAATAACAAATACTTTTTTAAATTTTTTTTACAAAAGTTATATCAAAATTCTGAAATGGCTGTACTCTCTACAGCAACTAAATATTTTAGTTTTACAGTCAAAGAATATTGCCATGTAATGTCATAGTTTAAACAGCACGTCTAAATATTTTCTATTTCTCATGATTAATTATTATATAATCGGTAATTGAGTTAGAGATGCAGTGCTAACTTAGGGTCAATTGTATAGGTTAATTATAATCCTATCTGATACCACATAAATAGTTAGGTCAGCTTTAACTGATATTATAATTTGCTAAATTACTAATTATAATATCAGTTTAGAGTACTGTTATTGTTTACATGTCTATGTCAGGATCTGTAGTGTTGTCGTGTTTCCTGTTTTATTTTGAAGTCCTTGTCTCTCGTGTCCTCTGTTTCTCTTCACTTCCTGTCCCTGTGATTGTCTGCCCTGTTCCTGATTGTTTCCTCCTGTGTCCAATCACCTGCACCAGCCCTCTGTATTTAAGTCCTGTTTGTGTCATTCCCCTTTGTCGGTTCGTCTTGTCTAGATTGTGGAAGAGCTTGTGTGCGTGTTTTGTATCCTGGTTTTTGAAGCCTGTTTTTGGAATCCTGTTTAGCAATAAAGTTGCTTTTCCATCATTGACGGCGTTTGGGTCCAGTGTTCCTGTCGAGCTGCACATAACAGTCTATACTTCTTTATTTCAGTGTAAACGCAGCTAAAGCGCTACTGTGCAGTTGGATGCACCTCCTGGGATGAATAGTGACTGATGATTTAGTATTCATTGCAATGCTTTAAAACAGCAATACTATATTTGTGTGGAAGCATGAACACAGACAAAAGCACACGTGTGATGTGTCCCATATTATAAACAGCATGCGTAGTTGAGGGCAACGTCTACGGGGAAGTCTGAAGCCGTGAACAGCGTTTCAGGGAAGGACCGGGTGAGACAAACAGCGTCGGGAGGACGAGAAACGTGAGGAAAGTGAAGATAAACAGGGAGAGAGGCCGGGGAGTCTCGTGCGATGTGGAGGATGGAGCATGCAGCTGAACTTGATACATTTCTCAGCCGTAAACCATCATTTCCCCAGAGGACATCTGTGGTTATGTAACGTGGGGGGGGGGGGGGGGGGGATTCTCTGTTTGCAGCCCTTCGTGAGGAACCCCCCCAGAACACCAGATCTTTGGAAAAGAGGGTCGGGACCTACCAGCAACTGACCGCAATATCACACTTTGCATGAAAGAGAATGCAATGCACACAGAGAGCTGTGTGCAATATAAAAAGATTACCACTGAGTTTCAAAAGGAATTTCAAAAGAGCATTCGAGGTTACATTGAGAAACTATTGCAAACCAGAAGCACATTAAACCAATGCCCAATTACAACAGGAGTAAATAACACTGTTGAACGGAGAAGTTTCTACTTGATTGGTACACCAATGTAATAGAACACAATTTCAAAGATGGGTCCTAGTTTATCACGTGTTGCAGGTCGCAAAGGTCAGACAGATTGGACCCAAGTTATAGTTAAATAAAGGTTAAAATAAAAATAGTAGTATACTATTCCAGTGAAATGCTATGGTGTCTCTCAAAGTTTTCAAATAGAGACTTCTTGGTGTTTTGCCATATGGACATTACATTACATGTCATTTAGCTGAGGCTTTTATCCAAAGCGACTTACAATGTTACATTCATATACTGTAGACACAGCTACAGGGAACAATCGAGGGTTAAGTGTCTTGCTCAAGGACACATCGACTAGGGCGGGGATTGAACCGCCAACCCCCTGATTGAAAGACGGACCTGCTAACCATTGACCCACAGTCGCACCGTAAAAATAGCATTTGAGCCAAAGTTCAGCAAACACCAGAGTAAACTAAACAAGCGTCACCATAGTTGGAGTGGACAAAGAGCGTCCGATAACAAAACTTATGCTTTCATTGTGTTTTGTTTTTTTGCACTGTACACATCTCATAAATGTCTCTTTGGAGGGCCACTGGTCAGCGTGGTGGTGGGCATGGTCTGTGCTCAGCTGTTTGGGAGTGGTTCAGGGGGCACAGGGCCAGGGGGAGGTTAATTAGCACAGCTGAAACTTGTTCCTAATTATCCTTCAGTCATGTTAAGCAGTAGCAGGCCGGAGCGCTGGTGGCAGGAGCTCACGGCGAAGAGACGGGAACACAAGCCCGTCAAAGTCTTGCTGTACTGTGGACCCTCGGAGGAGTCGAGCCAGTGTGAGAGAGCGCACAGCAGTTTGCATTGTTTTTGTTGAGACCGATTAAAGTACTTTTGTGTGCACGTTAACCGCTTAAGGCTGCGTTTGTGTTGAGGACCAGTGAGTAGCAGCGAGTCGGCTACTGTCGGCTAAGCCAAATTCTGAGGCTCCTCCCCAGCCATGACGAATGATGTATGGTGCAGATGTAGCGCTAATATTCTACTGTATCTAGAAACAGAGCTGTAAAGTCTCTAAAAGTGATCTGTTTCTATAATTCAAGCTTTATTGAAGAAAATAACGTGAACCTTTTTGTATCTGCACAAAGTGAATGGTCACGGTATTGGACTTAATTCATTCATAGAAATGCAATCGCAAGAATTTTGCCAGCAGATGTTCCAGTTTTAGCTGGATCAGCTACATAAACCATTTAAACACTATTGATTTAGAGTGATTCAGTGCATCAGAAATAATCACCAATGAGAGATAAAGAGTCTTTTGTATCTTCACTGCCCTGAGAAGATACAAAAGACAAAGAGGCTATACATTTTTTTTCTAAAATGAACATTGAATGGTTTTGAGGTCCTGGTAAATGCTTATATTTGCTGCAATCTGCCGTCCCTTCACGACTTGTTCGCTTCAAGGACCCTGAAGCAAGCAAGAAAGATTGCGGCCGACCGCTCTCACCCTGGACACAAGCTGTTTGAGTCCTTTCCATTTGGCAGGAGGCTGCGGTCCATCAGGACCAAGACATCACTCCACACAAACAGTTTCTTCCCGTTGGCAGTCGGGCTCATGAATGGCAATTTCCTACCCGGTCACTCCCCTGCATATCACTTAATTCTTCATTCTAAATACACTTGTCACTTTGAACTTGCCATGACAAATTCCTTGTATGTAGAAATATACTTTGAAATAAAAGGTTCGGATTCTTATCTGTCCAACAAATATATTGCCAAATTTACAACCGTGCTGAAGTTTTTCATTCTGAGGCTCCCTCTGTCTTTCAGATGCTAAGACTGTAAACAATGTTAAGCAGTTATTCTTCGCCAAAAAACTGCCCGTTTCGAATACTTAAACTCTCTGACACATTTGTATCAAAAGAGGAGCGCTGGCATTTGTTAGTGGTGAAAACGATTGCAGGTTCAGTGGATGACTCAGACACAGGTAGCCTGATAGTGTAAAGACGCATGTTCAGTGTTCTGATCAGCACAAAGAAACGTCTCCTTTGTAGCATTCCAAGAGGTATTCAGTTTATTGCATCACAAGACCAATCCATCATCTATGATGAAAGCTTTTGACTTTGATATTTTGGATTTTAAATTTACTTTCATAAATATTTGATGGATGCTTGGTAGCTTTTCGAGTTGGCTCAATGTTAAGGTTAAGCAATATCACTTTGGGTTTCAGGAGGTTTTCCTGACACAACATAAATACACATTAACACACGAATGCAGTCTTTGAATTAGTCTCCAGCTGCTGTACGAGCCAACTTAGGTTCCTGACATAACATAGGAAAATAAAGTATCACCAACAGTTGTCTTTGAATTTGATCTGGACTGCTGTCAACTGTAAAACAAACATTGCCGACAAGCAGCTTTCAGACCGTTTGTTTTTTCATTCCTCTGTGTTAGACTAAACAGAAAAATAAGTGAATTTGAATAAGACATGGAACAGCCAATCCATTCATATGTTATGCAGTTGGGTGGATCTCAACCATGATATTATGTCTAAATGTGTAACAACTTAATGCAGAAGGCAACACAGAGTATTAAGACCAAAAGACAGTGCAAGGCATAATCAGAAAATCCTGTCTTTGGAAAGCAAAGCTGTCCATTTACAATATGCTGTCAAGTTTTAAAGAGCAGAACCACCAAACGATGTCCGTAGGCATGACAAACAGGCTCCGAAAATGAATCTGAGCAAAGCCGTCTGCAGGGATGACAGGTAAGCATGGTGTGAATAATATGACTAATATTGCTGGTCTGGATATTTGTGACAAACATTGATAAACTAGTACAATGATTTCACTGCAGTGCTGTTCACAGTGACCTAGCACTCAGTACACAATTGGTAGATTGTCCTGGTTGTTTGGAATCCAGTAGCACAGACACTGGAAGATCTCATTCGATACACATCTGTTTGCCATGCAAGTACGCATGCAATTGTCTGTTTGACAGCTCGGGTATCTTTAAAATGTGACTGTAAGCAATTTGTTTTACATCACATCAAGCACATCTGGCTTAGACACATTTAGAATTGATGCTATCCTTCAAGTTTAGGTCAGCCATATTGGGGAAACATATCCCTGGTAAACCTGAATACAACATGACTTTAAAGAGTACCAGCTTTGATTCGACTAGAGAATGACCGGTTGCTGAGCATCCCAAAAACAAACAAACACTGCAGTGTGAAAAACAATCATAATTAGACTGAATTACCATTCCTTTAGACTTTGATTGTCACTTTCATTCATATCATCATTGTAAATACACTAAGACATTACCTGAGATAACTTAAGTTACGATGTGGTGCCATAGAGATTAAATGTAATTGAATTGAGTTATATTGGGATGCTCAGGAAGTCAGTCAAAGTAAAAGTTGGACAGTTATAGCTCAAGGGAAGATTGCCAGATTTTTGGGGACCGTTGTATGTGCTGTTTATGACTTAATGTACTCTGTTTCATCAAGAAACATGACTAGAATAAACAATATCATTAACGGTTCATGCAGATTTGTTCTGCGGGGAGGGGAGTATGTTATGAAACAAATTAAGTGCGTAATGGGCTGCACAAATGGACCAGAGCGAAAACTCTTTGAATAGTTCACAAAAAGGACATGTTTTAATAGTTTTAAGTAATTATATGTTTAGATATTAAAAACAAAACACAAAATGTGTAAACTGAGTTAATTTACATCTTTTACAACGTTCACATAACATCTTTCTAATAAACCACGATTAAACCTTAAAATGACTGACCAAGTTCAAGTTTTCAACACTACTGACTATGTAACATAATTCAACAACTAAACGCTCTGGTTTACTTAACTAGGTTAACTGTCCTGGTTTACTTAACTAGGTTAACTGTTGACTGACCCAGAGTCTTCCGTATTACTCACCGTCTTCGGGGCTGTAATGTTACCCTCACAGGTCTCGCTTTCCACCACCTGCAGGTAATGTCGCTGTCCATCGTCCATCAAGCTTCCGTAATTTGTTGCATAGCAAAGGGTAACCAACCAAATTACTACTTCCGGTGTCGAAGAAGACGCTCGCGCGGATCTACACGCTGTCGGAAAACTTTGTTATTGCGATTGAGTCACGTTAGCAAATGGAAAAGGTATTTATTGCAACTCAACTCAGCTCCGCCAACGTGTGGTTCATGTTGTTTGTTTGGTGTCAGTGAACGTAACTAGCCACCATGACCAGGAGACTAGGAGACAGAGCTAGCGACAGAAGCTAGCTTCACTAGCATGAAGGAGATCCTGTTTACTGTACTGCAACTGCTGGTTTAGCTCACTTTACATTCATTATATGTCCTTTTATATATAAATATATATCCCAGGATGCTTCGACTCAATGGCTGGCTGCTCCTAACGTGACAGGAGTTTCAGTGTGAGCGTTGATACTTTCGTGTTTCCACTGGGAATGAGTTATTGTGATCATTTCAATCTGATAAACAGTCAAACAACGTCAGACAATTGTATGACGTGTATTTATTATGATAATAATAATTACGTTTATACCAGGCAAAAAAAGAAAAGCTAAGTAAACTATATAAATATAGGAAAAAAGGAAAGGGGACACATACAATTCATTCATACTCTACATTCACATTTGCAGACTTCTTTTTTTGGGAGCCTGAATTCATTAGGCAGCTAATTTCAGACCTGAGGTACCCAAACAAGATATGAAATTAGAAAGAAAGCATTCAAGGTAAATCATATATTTCTACTAAAATCCTAGACATGATCCAGTCTCATCACACGACTTATGTTGTATTTAATAAACCGAATATCTTCTAACTAAATTCAATTTGACAAACTACTCATGTATTTAACTTTTTTTAATAACCTTTTTTTGTTGCTTTCACATTCTTGCATCCTTCACTTTTAAAGTTCTGTAAATGTTTGATTGTTTCTGTCTACAGATATTTGCATTGTTTGTTTTGTCATTCTTGTTCAGATGTGAACTTTGGGCCTACATACTTCCACACTGGTCTCTCAACATTTAAAGAGGAACCATGAGCAGCTTGGATCAAGACCAGGGTCTCCATCCTAGTTGCCGTAACAAAACAACAGTCTCTAGTGATTCATCAGACACTCGGGAGCCTGCCAAGCAGCCTCTCCAAGGTCTAAAGTTGGCATCGCATGCCGTGCTGGAGAAGGCGCAGGAGAGGGGCAGGTTGAAATGCTCTAAATGTGGAGGATCAAGGATGTTC
The DNA here is from genome assembly GCF_009769545.1 of Cyclopterus lumpus. NCBI lineage: Eukaryota > Metazoa > Chordata > Actinopteri > Perciformes > Cyclopteridae > Cyclopterus > Cyclopterus lumpus. Next base: position 23,682,012 of record NC_046968.1, read on the forward strand.
TTCTGCTACACGTGCTGTTCATTACTGGGTGTCAACCTGCAAGAAATTCCTTTAATCAAGGTCAGTAAGCGGTCAGGACTCTTTTTGATTGTTTGTTTAAAAGAGGCCTTCAGCTACTGTATGGAGTTGCTGTGATAGTAGTAGCCTAATGTGGAAAATGTTGTAATATCTTTTATGTAATATTTGAGAAATGTTACCTCTACATATTGTATGCTATGCTCAGCTTCCAGTGAAGATAGACATCATCAAGCATCCCAATGAGACGGATGGAAAGAGCACTGCAATCCATGCCAAGATCCTCGCACCCAATGACGTCACAATATACACTTACCCCTGCATACCCGACTATGAAAAGGACCAGGTTAGAGGATTTCCATATTATAAGAACACTGCCACTTTATTTTACACCTTTGGTGCCATTGTACAGCTGTAGCTTTGAAGACTGCAACTAACAAGTATGTTCAAGATTGTTTGGTCTGTATAATTGAAAGGGACTAAAAAAATAAGGAAAACTACCAGTGCACAAGCTTCATATGCTTATTATATTTGACAGTTTCCAACTTTAGTTTTTTTCCTTTTTGCTTTCTCAACTATTTTACTCAGTTTACTGGTCTGATGCTCAACTTTATTTAGCTCCTTTTAAACTGTATTCCTCTCTTTCAGTGCTTCCTAATTAAAGCATATGTAAATCACCACATTATAGAAACATATCGAGCACCATTTCTTTGTACTTTGGTTGTATGATGGGGTTCCTCTCTGAATCTGTTGTCTCGCTGCTCTCTCCAGGTGGTGTTGGTGTTTCCTGGTCCAGGGGCGGTCTCAGTTCAAGACATGATGCAGTGTTTGCATGACATGACAGACAGCAGGTCACACAGGTCCTCTTATGAACCCCGCAGAAAGAGGCTGAAAACTGAGGCAGTTCAAAGCGCCACACACGTGGCAGAGAAACCAGAGTCGAGCCCAGATGAGGCAACGGGCTCGGAGTCAGGGGTGTATCCCCTACAGAGGGTGGTCTTCATCGACAGCACATGGAACCAGACCAACAAGATCAGCACAGATGAAAGACTGCAAGGTAATTATGAAATATTGCATTTGTGCTGGTGATTATTAGGGACTAATTTACTTCACCCACAACGCTGTTTAACATGCTCTCACGCTGTGTTTGAGTGCTCTCTGACGTGTGTGTTCTCCTCCAGATCTGCTCCGGGTGGAGTTGACAACGAGGAAAACGTGTTTCTGGCGCAGCCAGAAGGGCAAACCAAACACCTACCTAGCTACTATCGAGGCCATTTATTATTTTCTCAAGGACTTCCGAGAACATTGCCTTGCTCAGGAGTATAATGGAGAATATGACAACCTTCTCTTCTTCTACTCCTACCTGCACTCAGTTGTCAACAAAGCGAAGACTTCTGCTGGAAAATGCTGAGGAATCAAATCAGCTGCAAGAGACTTGTCAAAATTGTGAATCTACTCTTCAGCTACAGTTCATGAGTTTTGTTTTATGGCTGACTGATATTTTTATTTTGTATGAGATGGTATTTGTCTAATATGCAATAAAACACAGTTTACAATTGCCAAATGTAAAAGAGGTTTGTTTGATATGAGTAAATACAAGACACACTATGGCTATGAAATCAAAATTATACAGCTGCAACAAACTGGCTAATAGTAATAACAATTAAAAAAAACATCTGCAAAGTGACAGTTAATTGGGATATTCTGGAAATAGTATTGCCTTGGTGTTTCATTAAAAATGTTGGAAATAATTATTTTTAATATGTTGACTTAATGCTCCTCCCACTTTAATTCATGCAGGCTTCAGTGAATGATTTAAATCTTTGAATATAAAATGTAATAATGACCAAAGAAATGGATCTTTAAATATTTTTATTTACAAATCAGTACACTTTGTATTAGATATTTATGTCTCATTTTACTCGCAAAAAAAATAAATCGTATAAGTCCTGGGCATCTTTGTAATAGAATCACATTTGTTGCAGGCCCGATACATTTGTTAAATCCTAAAGCTAATGCTGGGAAATACAGTATGTGTGAACGTGCCTCTACTTGAGAACTACGGTCCATGATGGTAAACCAATCGGGGGCCACTAGTAGAAGGCCTCTCTGATCTTGGCTTGCAGGCTGTCACATGTCTTCTTGGCGTCTCCTAGCAACATCGATGTGTTGGGCTTGTAAAAAATGGGGTTATCTACTGCAGCATAGCCCACACCCAGTGTGCGCTTCATCACTATCACCTGGAGCAAAGTTTAAATAAGTACATATGGTCACTGCACCACACAGATAGAAATATAGTGATAATGTTGGTGCAGTAATACATATCAACGGTAGTTAAAATACATTTTTTTAAAAAAAGGATAAACCAACCTGTTTAGACTTCCACACCTCCAGAACTGGCATGCCAGCGATTATGGAGTTGGGATCCTCTTGTGCTGCAGAATTCACTGTGTCGTTGGCTCCGATGACCAGTGTTAAGTCTGTCTCTGTGGGCCACAGATGTTTACACATTCATACACAACGCGGACAAACCGCTGGCGAAATGCCCTGCAATTGTCCTCAGAAGTGTCATTGGGTTCCTCAGCACCACACTTATCTCCCTCGGTCATAAACAGAACCATGTGTCTGAGTAAGCTCGCCCGGTTGCTAAGAAAACAAAACCATTGCCCTGATAAAACTGCCGTGTCTAAACATCAAGGCACAAAATGAGGCTGCTCCCAAGTGCGTGTGAGATTAATACACATAACTGAAGTATAGTAACTTCCTGCCAAAGTGACAACCATGTAATACATATTTGAATCACATCAGTTTTCTTCAGATGATAATAAAAAACAGTTAACCTGGAAAGTCTTCATTGATCTCCTCCATCTCCAGGACCACGTCATAGGGAACGCCGGCCTCAGCCAAGAGGACATTCAGCTGGCCGGGCATGCGACCGGCCACTGGGTGGATACCAAACCTGTTGGAGACAAAACATATTACTGCTCATCAACACATCTTGAGTTGCATTGAAAACTCACTACTCCCTGCTGAACAAAATAAAAATGCACCGTCTTTCTAAAAAGATTCAGAATATATTCAGTGGTGGAGTATTAAGATATTTCCTGAATAAAAAGCAGCAACATTATTTTTTTAAACAGTTCAGCAAAAGTATTAATAGTAAAATGTCTCCCCTCAGTGATATATTTTATATATAATATTATTTGATTTATTTGTCATTACTGGTAAGTAGTATGTTCATGTTATAGACGTTGGGATGAAGCAGTTACTATCGACCACTTCCGTACATTGTTGGGTTGTTTGAGCTTTAACATGCTAAGTTACCATAATAGTCACATAAATAGAGTAAAAAGTACAATATTTTCTCATTTTAAAAGCAGTGTAAAAGTAAAATCTGTAAATGTAACTCAAGGACAATGCTTGAGTAAATGTACTTCTGTCTCTTCGTTAAGTCCGTACTGTCGAGAAGACTTTAGAAAGAACTTTCGTTTCCAGCTTTGCTATCAGGAGACAAAGAAAGTCTTTCTTTCCAATCAGGTGTTGGAAAGGAGTTGTTTTTCAGTTCGATTAGATTTAAAGTACTAATCTCGAAGGTTTTCAAGTCACTAAACCGCAGAAGGAGGCAACACAATTGTGATTGAGCCTTTTGGGCCCAGTGAGGAACGTGTGTGTGTATATATATATATATATATATATATATATATATATATATATATATATATATATGTGTGTGTGTGCAGTGTCTGTGGAAACATTCCCGGAATATACGTGCTATATTACAGTTTTTCTAAAAAAAAATTAAATTAATTCAATTTAAACTCTGCACACAATTGGAGCTCATGTATGAGCAACAAGACTCTAGACTGCTAAAGTCAATGCACAATTAAATAGTTTTCACTCAAATAGAAATTCTAAAATCAACCAGGCCTGAAATCTTAAAATGGTATGTCCCACTGAAAGAAGAAGCAGCAGCCATCTTTTTTTATAAAGTAGAAGGCGAGCACAGCCAGTCACCTGACACTCTTGCCCTGTTCCTTCAGCATCTTCACCATGTCTGCAATCGGGTACTGGGCTTTGGCTGCACACAGACCCCAACCTGTCCACAGAAACATACAGAGAATAAACATGCAGTATCCTAAGAAATGCCATCTAAATCTTATTATTATTATTCAATTGTCTTATTTTGTTTGCAGCCCCATTGGATTGAGTGAGCCGTCGGCACAATAACAGTTTATTTTGCAAGCCAGCAGATTCCTCTACCCTTCATACTTTCGGTTGTCCCCCTCTCCCTGTCCTCATCCACCACAAGTCTCTCTGTAATAAATCACAGGGGTTCACTGGTTTGAGAGACATTTTTCTTCTGTAACCTTTCGCATGTGTGGTGTGCATTTGGGTACCCTGCGTGCAAAGAGCTCTGCCTAACCCCCGTTTCACCTTGGTGGTCAGGTACCTTGGAGAGTTCAGCATCACCCCGAATCAAGTTTTTTGAAGCCAGTCACCCCGTAACCCGTATCTTCCAATTCCCCAGGCAATTGGAGCCTTCTGTTTCCTCGCTGCCGTGCTTTATTGTTGACAGCGCATGGAGAAATCTTGAGCCTGGACTCTAGTGACTTTTCACCGTTTCTCTAATCAAACCAGCATGTTGGACCACACAGCTGTCCCTGTGTAGGTTTGGAGCCACTGGAAAACAACGGCAATCCAAGGATCCAAGTTAGAGTTTAGAGTGGTTGCTCTTGTTCAGGGTACTCAGTTTTTTTTTAATAAATCAGGATTTGGTTTCCATTTCGCTCAAATCAAATGCATCATCCGCTGCTCTGACTGCTGACAAATATGTATTGACACACTCACTTTATTTACTTTAAGAGTCCATGTGGAAGTGAGATAATTTGTGGACAAACTGCTCCCTCTTGTGGTTACCATGGCTTCAATATTCTGAGTTTAATTAGTTACTGTCAATGTCAATGAGTCCAAGACGACGACCATTTCCAGACATTTTACTTTTCCTCCGCTTTTTTGATCCCTGTCTTGGCAGAGCGGTCAGGCTCAGACTTTTCAGGTCACTTTGTCGGGTGAAGTTCATCTGATGAGTGAGATCGTTGAAAAGCTGCAGCTGGAGTGCAGAAAAGGATCCGAGCTGTCCGGTGATGAGGGAATGTGATACTCCACCTTCGTCTCTGATGTCAGCCCAAACGTCTTTCTGCACCCATCTCTACTGAAGGCTCTGGTCTTTATTAGGATTGTTTCCACTATGTGCTGGTGGAAAAGGTTTTGCTACCGGACTTCATGTATGCGTGGTTAAAAATGACCACAAAGATCAGGTGTAATTAGTCTTTAGCCACAATAGCAGATTACCCCATACGTGTTAACTACCGTGCAGTCTTTTTGGCCATGAGATACTCAAAATATGTTCCATCTGTTGAACTGTCTCCACATAAAATGGCTAGTTTACTAGTTTTCCTGGTATTCCTCTGAATTGAAACTTCAAAAAAAGGGGAAATTTAACGTTTTACATATTAAATTCTGGTCACAGGTCTGATGGAGTTCAAGTGAAAATGTTAAAATAAGTAGTATGAAGCCTTTTGTGTCTCCAGAGGGAGCGGTGGGAAATCTGTTAAAGGTGCCTCAAGTGATGTCACTTGAGTAAGTGTCGATTGGGTCTGATGACTACAGGTATGAAAATAAAAATGAAAAGAAATCTGTTGGTGTGGAGTTAGATAGAAGTGAGTAGTTGCCAGACTTGTTGTTGCCCGCTCCTCTTCTTTGCTTAAGGCTCAAGGTTAAATTAGCCGCTACAAGTATAGGACACTTGAATCTGTACATTCAAGGACTTAGTTAGCGTTGCATTGTGGGTGATATAGATTACGCCGATTTTTTTTAAAGCTTAAAACAGACATTGTGAGTCCGACTATGTAATAGGAATGCGATGCTTTAAAATTACGCTTTAATAGAGCTGTGACAGGCAAAAGAGAAAAATAAATGTTGATTTAAAACTGTCACTTTTCTGTTTTATACAGCAGCTGTATCCATAATGGCAATTCATAAAAATGCACTCAGAAACATCATGAATCTATAAAAATGTATTGATTATTATTAGTGCGTAACATTTTTTTAAGTAGGTGAATGTCTTGCGTTGCATGTACAGTACAGTGTGTACCTGGTGTGATGATGATGCTGCTGGCTTCTTTGATTATGTCGATGGTCTGGTCCAAGTTGACCTCGGTGTGAGTGCCAACAATCTCCATCGGCTTACCGCCCGCTGTGGAAGTGGTCCCGTATCCACCCAGGATCACATTGGCCAGGGAACGGTTCATCGCCTTGGAGGAGAGGAGGACGACAACTCTGTCTCAGGTATCTGTGCAAGTTCACACCTGTGACTGTACACACGCGCGCCTACTCACCACACACATGATGTAGGAGAGGATGGCACCGGAGGAGCCAATCAGAGCTCCGACAATCGTCATCAGATTGTTGTCCAATAGGAAGCCTTCGGCACAGAGCGCCCATCCGGAGTAGCTGTTCAACACGGTGATGACCACGGGCATGTCAGCGCCGCCAATGGCTGCGGTCAGGGTGACACCCTGTGGGGAGGTGGGAGGAGTTAAAATAAGCGTAAGCCACTTACGCAAATTGCATAATGCAGCAATATTCTAATTGAAATGCGCACAGTAACATTACAAAATTTGGCTCAGAGTAAAAATTTAATAATTTAATCCATGTATTAAAAAGAGTGACTAACATTCTAGCGTACTCAAAGAAAAAAGAAAAAAAAATCAATTAACAGATTTGAATTGTTGCACATCTTTTTATTTTGTATGAGTGTTTTTTTCTGCTTTTTTGAGTCGTTGAAACTCACCATAATAGTGGAAAGCCCAGACACTCCTATTAGACACCCCATGCCGGTACCGTAGGTCGAACTGAGCATAAAGGGCACCATGCCTCCCATCGACGCCGCCATCAGACCGGCGTTCATCATGTGTCGTCCCGGCAAATGCAGGGGGGCAGAGTTCAGGACGCCTAAAACCAAAAACATTTCCAACAAACAAAACTCAGAGAAGCCGGACATTATTGTCACTCTTCTTGTGCGGCGGCGGGGGGGGGGGGGGGGGGGGGGGAATCATTTGACAAGATAAAAAGACGTAAACACACTTTTTCCTCGAGCAGCGTCGAGTATCTTTGAACTGTCAGACGACCCCCGTGGAGGCCTCTAATCAGCCAGTCTGTCCCATCCACCAAACTACAGCCATGCAGCCACGACCCATTACAAATTACCGGAAAGCTTCTCATGTGTTCCTCTTGATCAGTCGCACTGCAATGCAAATTAGTGACTGCTGACACATGCACACAACCCCCCCCTCCTCCCTCCCAGCCCAGGCCTGGATTTACCAGAGGATCTTTGGCTTTAACTAGATGAAAGAGACAATCAGTGCCAGAGGACGCAGAGCTTAAGTGTGTTTATACAGATATTAGTGTGTCTGTGCCAAATAAAGAACAGATTCTATACTTTAAAACATGTCACATGCACTATATATATATATATACATACATACATACACACACATTTTATTGAAGTACATCCCTTTACCTTGAAGCTTGCCGTAGGCCACCAGTGAGCCACTGAAGGTGACGCCTCCGATGTAGGTGCCCATATAGGCCACGGTCTTAAGTACACCGGCGGCTGGGTGAGTGTCAAGGTGAGGGAACTCAATCATGAACTCGGCGACGCAGGTGAGAACAGCAGCCAGACCCACAAGGCTGTGGAAGGCCGCCACGAGCTGCGGCAAGTCTGAGATTTCAATACGCTTGGCAAGTGTCAGACCTGAAATATGAAGATCCAACAAGCAACAGATTTCAGTTTTTCACCAGGCACCAAACTTCGCATGCACATTGGCTACATTTAAATACAAAAAGATAAAAGAAATATGACGTACAAAAATTAAGAAAATGGTTAAAAGGCAAACACCTGCTTTCACTAACTCTTAACAAACGGGGCCGGATCTTGAAAGTCAATCTAATGAGTCCTAAGTTAAGTATTTATGTGTGTTTTCTTGAAAACACAAATTTAACTGAGTAAACCCTCATGGTCGGCTTCCTGCGTGATTAAAACGCCATTTATCAACCTGCTTTCTTGTATTACTATTAACATGCACAACATTCACACGGGATGACAACATCCACTCATCTCTCCGTATCCGGGCGGGATGATTGATGTTCTGTTATGAATTAGCAAAAAAGAAAAATCACACTCTTCAAAGACCAGAGGAGTCTCATGCGGAGTTAATAACATGCAACTCATTCACGGTGGTCTTGCCGTTTTCTACACAAACCGCTGGACTCAATATGGCGCAATGGCTCAAGTTTTATTGATTTCTTTTGATTGTTTAAATCAAAGACCTCCCGACATCACGTGTATCTCAGTTATAGCTCTTCCTAAAGCATGAAGCCACCTACCCAGGGTTCCCCCCGTGGCCATGGCCAGAGACATCTGGGACAACAGCTCTGGTGAGGGTTTGAGGGAACCGAGGGTGGCAGCGATGCCCCCTGCCACTCCCATCATGCCCAGGACGTTCCCCAAGCGACTGGTGCGCTGGGCAGAGAGGCCCGCCAGCGCCCCGACACAACACAAGCCTGAGCCCAAGTAGATCATCTGAGGTAGGAAAATAAAATAAAAACACACAAGTCAGACTTATTCGAGTATAGGTTTTTAGAGCTTGTACTACTTTCCCTGGAAAAAAAGAGGACTGGATTTTCTTTGGTTGGATCATTTTTAAACTGTGGCGTATCCTTGCTGGTTTCTCAACATTACCAACCATAGCTTTAATAATACAAGCTACTTGCAAATACCTTTATGGAGAACAAATGTGAGTGGAATGAAGAGCTATATGTCCAGTTACCTGCTCGATGTTGTATCCAGCAGCCAATGAGGCGCCATATCCCCCAATAAATGCAGCCCCAGGCAGCATGTACAGGTAGTTGTACTCTGGAGGGTCAGTGGGACGCTTGAACATGTCCAACATCCTCTTGGTGATCAGGAAACCACCTGCATATAAATAAATAAATAAATATATATATATATAAAATAATAATAAATAAATATATATATATATATATATATTTATTAAAAATAAATAAATAAATATATATTTATTTATTTTTTTCCATTGGATTGGGCAGACAATGAATCTTGTTCTCTATTTGTATTTCTGTGTTTAAGTGACGAATGTCAGACCGGCGATGTTGATTGAGGAAACAAAGGCAGCAGCAAGAGCGAGACCCTCGGGCAGGCTGGAGGGTGTGAGACCTCCACCCATCAGCACCAGACCTCCAACAGCTGTCAGACCTGCAAGAGAGGACAGACGGATGTCACGCCATCAGATCAAAAACACATAGAAATGTGGCCATGACCATCTTGTACAGACTCCTGACCTGAGATGGCGTTGGTGACAGACATGAGGGGTGAGTGCAGAGCGGAGGTCACGCCCCACACGGTGTGGTATCCCACAATCCCAGACAAGCCGAAGGTGGTGACCATCTGGGTGAAAGCTGCGTTCGGAGAAATGATGCCCAGAGCCAGACAGGTGGACACGCCTACAGAGAGACAGAGCAGTGTTGTCGTTACAGTATGTCTGACAGTCTTTTTATTTCCAGTCCCAGTTTTATTTTTCTACTATTAAAGCAATGGAATAATTAAGAAAAGAACAAATACTTCTATTTTTATAACTATGTTATGCAAGTGTGATGATTCCCAGTTTCTCCTACACTTCAAAGAACTGAACTCGTCTGTCATACTTTCCCAAAAATGTGTTCAATTAGTGTCTGCATTCAAAAGGCCCATTAAGAGCTGGTAAACATTATGTTTACTATAAATTAATGTGCAGATTGTTTTCTTGATTAAATCAATACTACGGAGAATAAGGGGAAGTTATTTCTCCATGGTGGCATTTTAAAGCCCACGGAGACGTCTTAAAATTGCTTACTTCAACAGCACAATTGAACGTCTTAAACCATCGATATCTTTGGCATTTCTGCTTGAAAATGTACTTAAACAAAGGTTAGGGTTATCAAGATAGTTGGAGATCTTTTTTTTTGTTGTTGTTTCAGCTCCATTTGGAAATGCTCCATATTGTACATCAAATGTAATGTTCAGAAAAGCTTTGAAACTATTTAGGCCAAACAAAACAAAACAATTAAATTGTTTTCCCTCTCCAGAGAAGGCCTGTTTTTCCCTCCGACAAATACCTTGAAATTCCACATGAAATTGTGCCAATTGTCTGGTAGTAGTAGTCTGAATTTATATATGTACATTCATGTCTGACCTGCGGTGTAGATGCCAGCAGAGGTCATTGTGCGGTTGAAGGGAGAGGTCACCGTCGTCTTCTCAGCCGCCAACTCTGCGACTGTTTTCTGTTTCACTGGAGCTGGGGGTGATGTTTTGGGGAGGGGGGCCGGGAAAATGTCCTTGCCTTCCTGCACACAATAGAAAAAAGAAAAGAAAAAAAAAAAAAAAAAACACAAGCAGACGAGTGTGAGAACACAGAAGACGTCCACAGAGCTGTGCGTGAGAAAGAGACATCGAGTCTTGCATTGTGGGGGATCTCGCCTGGATGGTGGGAGCACTCAAAACACAAACTCATGGACCGCAGAGCAGAATAAACTGAACAAACAGCAATCACAAACCAGTTAACAGGCTCTCTTTTAGGGAGCCGGAATAATGCTTAAGTTTAAAAAGGGGGTAACCTGATATGTCCTTTTGAGGTTGCATGCTTTCTCTGCCATAAACAATGTGTCAAAGCCAAAATTCCCGGAAAAGGATATTTTGAAACGTTCAAAACATTCTCGCTGGGATCCAACATGAGCTTTTCCCTGCCGGGATCGTGTGTTTTCTCGTCCTCGTTTGGCGGCGTATCCTAGCGTGATGCCACGAGGGACGGATGGACGCCAGGATGGGAACGGAGGCTGCCAGTAGACAGTGACAGTGATATCTCACCTTCATAACAAGAGTCCCACGGATGACATGATCGATCGTTCCATAGTTGAACTCGTCTTTGGGCTCGTAGTGGAAGTATTCCTTGTCTGGGCTGATGGCCTTCAGCAGCTTCAGGACGTTGTTCGAATACAGAGTGCTGGCCTGGGTGGCCAAGCGGCTGGGCAGGTCTGTGTAGCCAATGTGTGTTACTCCCTAGTTGTGAAAAACATAGATCAGTAAATTCTATATCAAAAACAGGCTTTCAATGAATTTCTTTTGTTCTTGACCAAACCTTGTGCACGTGCAGCTCTCCAGGCTTGGTGGTTTCGATGTTGCCCCCTGCCTCTGCAGCCAGATCCACCACCACGGAGCCGTCCTTCATCGACTCCACAAACTCCCTTTTGATCAGAATGGGAGCGCGCTTCCCTGCGCGGGAAAAGGAAACATCAAATGTTCATGATATCATGCAGTCTGAGACACAAGAAAAAGCAGAGGGCAGTGAATCCACTTTAAAGCCCACAAGGGGGCAGAAGAACATCTAAAACAAGCAGATCAAAGTGTTATGGCTAATGCGTTTGCAATTCAGGGCCTACTCACACAATCAGCAAACAAGAAGCAATATTAGTATCTACATGAAGTGGTGTGTTGGTCTACCTGCTTTGTTTTAATCCGCACTTACTTAGATATCTGGGGTGCTGCTAAGTCTCGACTAAAAAGTACATTTGCAGGATGCTAAAAAAAGAAAATAAGCTAAAAGACTTCCAGAGTTGAGTGGTAGTTCTCCCTCAGTGGGTTCATCCCACTGGTTCAATGTTACTATGCAACAAATATCGATGAATGCAGCTTCAAATCACCTGAAGCTTAAAGACAAGAGAGGGAGAAGGTACCAGTGCGACTGACCTGGAATCAGGGCAGTGCTGATGAGAATGTCGACCTCTTTACACTGCTTGGCGAAAAGCGCCATCTCCGCTGCAATGAACTCCGGAGACATCTCTTTGGCATAACCTCCAACCCCATCGCCGGACTCTTTGATGTGGATCTCTAAGGGCTCTGCCCCGAAGGATTTGAACTGCTCCAGGGCTGCTGGCCTGTCAGTCAACACCCAGTCAGGTTACTCATCACGACCACCATCACTCAGTCTGAGACGCAACGTTTCATCTAATACCTGGTGTCAAATCCTCGGACGATGGCTCCCATTGACTTGGCTGCACCTGCTGCTGCCAAACCAGCCACTCCACCTCCAATAACCAGGACCTGTGTGCAGCAGAATCATCTCCATGCATTGTTGTTCGACGATTGAAAAGTGAAAAGAAAAGATTGTGGGAAGACGCTCACGTTGTCCTGCATAATATGTGGACGGTTACCTTGGCTGGGGGGACTTTTCCTGCAGCTGTGATCTGACCAGTAAAGAACCGGCCAAAGTGGTTCGCAGCCAAAATCACAGCTTTGTACCTACAAATCAAACATATTTATAGCAACAAATTATTGATAGGCTGCGACTTCTAAACGCAGCAGCAAGAATGTTCACAATATATATATATATATATATATATATATATATATATATATATATATATATATATATAAATAAAAGACATATTAGTAATAACGCCATTACACTGGTTCCTTTAACGTCGAGGAATTAAATTATCTTTACTTGTTTTTAAGACCTGAAAGCACCTTCAGACCTCTCAGATTACGTTCCCTGAGGTCGTCTGGTGCTGGCTTGCTCACACAAATTACTTAAAAATAGTTCAGTCAATAGTATGTTCAAACATAACACACTTATTTGCTATCACAAATAAGACAAGCGACTTCTGTTGATAGGTTTAACAAACAGCTCAAAATTATATTTTTCATACTTGTTCTTTAATCTTAAAAAATATTTTTACCACCGTCAAGTATTTATTACTATAATTATCCCATTTTGTGGATTTCATTATTTTATCATTTTAATTTCTTGTGTCCCCTGTTTTTAAAATACCCTTATATTTCTCTCTTGTGAAGCACTTTGAGCTACATTTCATGTTACGGAAGATGCAATATAAATACAGCCGATTTATTATAATCGTCATTGTATTATTTGTGTTTACCCGGCGATGTTAGCCATGGAGCTGAGTGCGTCGTAGCCCTGTGCGATGGTGACCCGGGGCACCTGGTCCATGGCCAGCACATTGCTCTGCCTCTCCGACAGCTTCCTCATCAGCTCCGGGTTCTGCGCTGGATAGATGAAGCTCACCAAGGTGGAGTGAGGCTTCAGCAGGTCGGCCTCGCTCAAACTGGGGGCTCGAACCTACAGCGGAAAAAAAAGGATCAGCAAGGAGGAGATATGCAGTAATATCTACACACCGAATTGTCTTATTAGAAGAGCAAACAGACGCGTGCGAACCTTGAGGACCAAGTCTGAGCCAAGGGCTCCATTGACGTCGGTGATGGTGGCTCCAGCCTCTCTGTAATGCTGATCGGAGAACTTGGACTCCTCTCCAGCTCCAGTCTCCACCTGCACCTTGAAGCCCTGTTTGACCAGCGCCTCAACCCCGACAGGAGACAAGGCCACGCGGCGCTCATTCTGTAGCGTCTCCTTAGGAACCCCAACCACCAGGTCCTTGTAGAGCACACCTGAACACAGACACCAGCGGATAGTCGAGTCTGCTGAACGTAAAACGCTCGGGAATGCATGTCTTTATCAAGAAACTAAAACGTATCGGAAGCTTTCAGACAATTAACCAAAAGTCTTTTATTATTAAAAAAAGTTTTGGGGAAATTGTTATAATCTTTTTGTGCAACAACACAGGAGAGAATGCGTGTACAGCCGATATTGTGTGGCTGGAAACAGTGTCGGGTTACACATTTCTCTCCATACACGGCGCGGTGACCTCTCCACCACGGAGACATTATTAGCAGGTGATTGGCTCTGAGCCAGCACACACAGAGAGGCCTGCACTCCAACATGGACACGTTCACAATTCAGACTTGTAAAAGCACTCAGTAACTAACAAAAGTCTCACTCACACTCGGTGACATGTGGCCCACGGACCATCGTGGGCCACAATCGATAAACAAACGCCCGGCAGCATAATCTGCCAGACGGCAGTTAATCTTTTACATGTCACCTTTGACTGACCTCTCGTGTGTTCTCACATGTTAGCGGCTCCTACAGTGAGCACAGCCAGGCCCCGCTTCGCCACGGCTTTCCCAATTATGGGAAGAGCTCTAGCAACCTGTCGCAAACGTTTTTTCAACGATCGGTGGAGGGTTTTTTTCCTACTCTTCTGGAAAGCGGGAGAGTGTCCTTGACTGAACTCTCATTCCTCAAGTAAGACACAGAGGAAATCCAAACCACAAGAAAGCATGCAGACCCAGGCTGTCCTCTGTGAAAAACACAAAAAAACATCTTGAAAGGTTAAGCAGGGGGATTTTAATAGAGCTGTACATGTCCTACCTCTGGAGGCCTTCTGGTCCCATAACACAGGGAATGTCCTGAAATGCCTCCTTCCAGGGATCCTCTGACGAACTCCTTTCTGGAGTAAAACGACAGAAGAGCTGGAGATGCAGCGCAGGAGGGTCGACATGGCCACTGGAGCTCTTGAATATGAACACAAACAATGAGGAGGTAGCCGGTAAGTTAACTACTTCTGCATCTGCTGTCAAATAAGAAAGCACATTATAATCACACCCCCACGAATAGGCCCTGAGCCCCCTAGTCACACACTCCGGTTGTCAGTGCTGCGAGGCCTACACACAGCAAAGTGACATTTCAGCTCTGCGGGACACGACACACAGGGTTGATTACACACTCCGGGTCTGTTCGCGAGATCTGGAATTATGACGGCACAGGGGGTGGGCAAACTGTGCCAAGTACGGCCTGGTTGTTGTGAGCAGGAGCAGAGAGAAGGTTGCTGGTAAATCAGAACAAATGTTGTGGGGCTTAAGGGGACAGCTCGGGACACAGACACAGACACAAACACACAACTTCTTTCAGGAGAAAACTGTAAAACACAAATAGCTAACTGGTCTTTTTCTATTAAAAAAAAAAAAAAAACACGCACAAAAACACAATTTGAAACACCAAAAATAAATACAAGTGTGAAACTAGTATTTTTGCTTTGTGCTTTGATTTCTGTGTCAGCTGTTTCTTTTTCTTGTCTTCTTTCATTCATTCATGCCCTTCATCCTCCACCCTTTTACTGATTCATTCCCACATCTGAAGGATTTGTTGTATTATTGTCAGACTTGCCTTTCAGATTCCCAGAAAGAGCAGGGTCACCTGTGCCACGTCCTTACCCCAAATCCCCTGGTCTGCTTCTCGCGGGGACAGACAGACGACCTTCCGCAGTTTCGATACCACTGCTGCACTATTTATGTATAAATAGCAAGTCATGTGACTTCACTCATGAACCACCCCTGAAGCAGATAAACTCCGCTGACCGACTACCTGCGAATCAAAGGCTGGATTAACGTGTTTATCAGAAACAGTCGTTGGTACACTTGTAACTCTCGCTTCCTACGCGGCTCTAAAATAGAAGAAAAACAAATGTTTCACACACAAATAAGTGTGGACTATATTAGACATGTTTGTGTTTAAATTTCTTTAAATGTAATGCATTTTATTTTCTGGACACAGGGTGGCGCCAGAGAAAGGTGTCAAACTTAATCGTTGGACGACTATCACTATTTCCTTGCTTCTTTATTTAAAACACTTGTTATCAGGATATTATTTACATAGGCCTATCTATTTCCTATGATAATTTTATTTTGTATTCATCATATTTGTTGGGCTAATTGTATGTATATATATATTTGTTTTCCAACATGGACACATTTTCTGCAAACAGCGACCAGACCGACTTAATAGAGAAATTAGTTAAGAAAATAAGATTTACATACAAACACGATAATATAAGTAAACACTAAAGGGATTATTCAATAGATTATGGTAATGGTTCAATAGTCTTTTGGCATTCATGTATTGGCAAGTATAAGAGGAAATAATCAAAACAAAACAGACCAAATTAAACCGTTAATAAACTATGAAAGGTTTCCAAAATCTCGCCTTATGAAAAAAGTTTAATTTAAGTTCCTGTACTGTTACCGTATTACAATGTTGGGTTATTTTAATCACTTAAGTTAACCATACTAATTTATGTTGCCTTAATAAACTGTACAGTAGTAAACTGTACTGTATATTACAGTTGGTTTATTCCTCTGTAAATTCATAATAATAGCATTTTGGGGGGGGGGCGGAAACCAGCGCGTCGTCTCGCGCAGGGAAACGTTTTGGTTGGCCATCTTCTTTTACGCCACATGGATTTAGTAAACATTGGTCTGTCCTGTTGTGTCAGCAACGCTAACACTGAAGGCATTTCAGCCCCCATTCACATGTGGTATGTTACTGCCTCGCAGTTGTTGTCAAAGTATTTACTTTAGTATTCGGCTCCTCAACTAGCCGAGAGTAAGTTGTAGCTTCGCTAACGATAACAGTGCCGCTAAAGGGATGGCACGAGCTGGACTCCTTCTGCACGCGCCTGTTCTTTGCACTGTAATGAAGAAGTGACCTTTTCTTCAGGTAGCTTTTTTTGGTCAGTGGGGCTGCCGCCGGTGTCACGGTTTAACAAGCGACCGTGTTAACTGGCGACTTTCAGACGAACGCGTCCGTTGCTATTGAAAATAGGATGAGGACACGTAGCTGTCCTCGTGAATGCCGCATTGTTAAATTGTTCAATACAGTGTCAACCCCTCTAATTTAAAACGTATATATAACTAGATGTCTTATACAAAATAAACGGCATTCACGAGGACAGCCAACTACGTGTTTTCGTCCTTTTTTCCAACAGCTGGCGTAACTGCGAAAACTACGTACGCCAGTTAACAGGGTCGCCTGTTAAACCGTAACCCCGGACAGGTATGTCTCTGAGGCTGCTGTCAGTGGAGCCCTCGGACCGGGGCTCCCAGAGATGCAGGCTGGGTCCAGGCTTGATGTCGGCGCTGGGTCTGAGTCTGGGCTCCCCGCTGCTGGTGTCTGTCCCCGGGGGGAGCTGCCTGTGCACCGCCTGGCCCCGGCCTGACCTGGCGGAGGGCTTCCTGCAGATGGACCTGAAATGTTCCTCTCCCGGTCTCGTCTCTCACCCACCCACTCGTCTCCACCTGGACCCAGGCCAGCTCACGCCTGTGCCCTGCCCCAAGCTGAAAGGCGTGAAGATCACCGTGGTGGTGCAGAGTGTTGATTTTAAGAAACGCACACCTCCTGGCCTCCTTCACGAGCTGGTGAAGGACACGCTGAAAGGTGTGCATGTCCACAAGAAGCATGTGATCAACCTGGAGAGTTTCGATACAGAGGTCAGATATGTTGTGGTTGAAAGCATCAATCTGGATTCTGCCAGTGCTGGATTCATCACCTCCAAAACGTGCGTGGAAATAGTTGGCGTCCAGACTCTCCGGCATTACAGGAGTCAGCTGCAGGACCAGCCAGTGGTCCCCATGGGGGGACTGGAGGAGGTCAGAGTAATGATATTACAAGTATTCATTCATCCAGAGTGTGTAATCCCACAACGTGATGCCTGTATTTTTTTTTAAATTATATTTTAGGTGAGTGCCTCCCTGAGAGAGATGCTGCAGCTGCCCCTGCTCTACCCGGGCACCCTGAGCTCTCTTGGCGTGTCGTGTCCCAGAGGTGTGCTCCTAGTGGGGCCTCCAGGTGTGGGCAAGACCCTGCTGGTCCGCAGGGTGGTGGGGGAGGTGGGAGCCAGCCTGGTGGTGGTCAGAGGGCCAGAGGTATTGATCAAATCCTTTCATATGCCGTATCTGTCTACATTACTTTATTTTGTTCAACATTTTCAATCGCAGTATGTTGCCAAAATCCACATTCATTAGGAAATTGTCTGAACACTCAATTGAGAAGTTGTGGAAAGATAATCCAACAAATAAAGTAGGAGAACATAATATTCAAGCAAAAGTACTGCTAGTCATCACTGATGAGTTAACAGGCCAATAACAAATCCTGGAATATTGTTCCAATGAATATACTTTATTCTCAGATAGAGGGCAAATGACAAAATAGTGGGTTTTTAAAATAATGGGTTTTTAAAAATAATAATGTGACTTTGTGTATTGTTTTTGCAATACATGCTATAAGGACTTGTGCCAGAGGCCTGTTGATGTTGTACATTTTGGAATGATATATAGATTAATTTCAATGAAATATTTTAAACAAATAAAACGCATTGACTTTTTTGTGAAACACTTCTTAGCAGCATGTTTTATATAAACACAGCTTATTAATATCGATAGTAATTGTGAATAATAATTTCAGGTGGTGGGACCACGGCCGGGTGAGAGTGAGGAGAAGCTACGTGCCGTGTTCGAGCGCGCTCGCTCTGCAGCTGAAGAGGGTCCCTGCGTTTTGTTCCTCGATGAGTTGGACTCTCTGTGTCCGAGGAGAACCGGCTCGTCGGCACCAGAGAACCGCCTGGTCGCTCAGCTCCTCACACTGATGGACGGGATCGAACGGTCCGATCGCTTCCTCATCGTCGGCGCCACCAACAGACCGGACGCCTTGGACGCGGCACTGCGCAGGCCTGGAAGATTTGACAGAGAGGTGGGGGAGGTTATGAAATGCATAACCCCTATTAACATAATGATAAATGCAAATACAACTTTTGACAATCTGGATTTTCACGGCTCTCCTTCAGGTCGTCATTGGAGCCCCCACCTCGCAGCAGAGAAAAGCCATTTTGTCTGTTCTGTGTGCGAGGATGCCCGTGTGTGCCAGTGTGGACATGGCCGAGCTTGCACAGAGAACTACAGGCTATGTAGGGGCGGACCTCAGCGCCCTGTGCAGAGAGGCTGCCATGCACGCCATACGAGGAAGCTCTAAGGTATGTGCAGCAATAAAGCCACGTATCAAATAAAAACACCAGAATTGTATCACTTCTGGGGAACATTTTCGTACCTCCTGTCGGGATAGATGCAGATTGGATTGCAGTTCACACAGTGTGTCTCAAATGTGTTCGGATTTACAGCGAGAGAAGAGGAGTGTATTGGTGGTTATTTGGCAACCCAACATGTGTGTGCATATTTAAAGTTGTGTCACAGTTAAAACAACTGTTGTGTATGTGCACTATAAAGTCGATTAGGCATTCCATGAATATATCGGATGCACTACGGTGCATATACTGGACATGGCCACATTATCCTGATAAACCTAAAATATGGTTTGCAACGTCATCACATATTTGCACCCAGGACTCCTTAGAAATGAGTATTGCTACTCAGTGGATTATCCTGGTCAAATAAAGCAAATTGTAATATGTGTAACAACTGCTCCAATCCCTCCAGAGAGTTGAAGACATACATTTATGAACGCTTTTGCCTTTTTATTATTGTCTGCAGGGTTCAGGAGAGCAGGCGGTGGGCATGAAGCACTTCCACGAGGCTCTGAAGGCGGTGAGCCCCTCCTGCCTGCGGAGTAGCCTGGGCAGGACGGAGCTCTCGCCCACGTCATGGGAGCAGATAGGAGGCCTGGATGACGTCAAACTCCGACTCAGACAGGTAGATGAGCGTCAGTGCTTGAATTATACAGACGTAAAACTCACACCATCTGAGCATGTTAACTGACAAAGAAAAACACTCAATTCTCCCTTCATCTGTCCCCTCTTGTGTCTGAACATCAGAGTATTGAGTGGCCGATGTTGTACCCCGAGGCATTTGTTCGCCTGGGTCTGAGTCGGCCCCGCGGTGTGCTGCTCTACGGACCTCCAGGATGTGCAAAGACGAAGCTCGTCAAGGCCGCAGCGAGCTCGTCTCACTGTGCCTTCCTGTCCGTCGGCGGCGCTGACCTCTACTCTCCTTATGTCGGAGACTCAGAGAAGGCTTTAGCCCAGGTACTTCTTTTATTCGCAATATCACCCTGAGAATAGCTGCTGTGGTTGCGTCCTCCCTTTTTCGTCCACAAACACCTGCACCCTGTCCGTCCACACGCGCAGCTGTTCCGCCAGGCCCGTGCCTGTGCTCCCTGCATCCTGTTCCTTGATGAGATCGACTCTCTGATTGGCTCGCGGTCAAACAGCCGGACGCCCAACAGCGTACAGACACGCCTCCTGTCTGTGCTCCTGAATGAGATGGACGGGGTCGGCCTGAAGACGCTGGAGAGGAGAGGGGCCGAGAAGATCCTGCAGGCGGGGGGAGCGGAGGAGAATCGCACGCGGGAACAGGTCAGATGTTATGGAGGCTGTTGTCTCCGCCTTCTTCTCGCTTGACACAACATCAGTGTCAGGCAATGCAGTCAACACTTGATGCCATCAACTGTTTTGGCTCTTTGACAGTTGGACTTCCAGGAAGTATGCAACAAAGATGTGATGGTTGTAGCCGCCACAAACCGACCTGACTGCTTGGACAATGCCCTCCTCAGACCTGGCAGGCTGGACCACATCATCTATGTCCCACCACCTGACCAGCAGGTAAGCCTTTGGTCTCATTACTATACAGTAATCTTGTGAGAAGGTTTTTTAGAAGTGATTTAAAAGATCATAACCATGCATTTGTGTATCAGTGTCTCTGTAGATAACTAATATTGTATACCCATGTGTGTCTAGGCCCGTCTTTGCATCCTGAAGATGTGCACGAAGTCGATGCCCGTGGGTGCTGATGTGTGTCTGGAGGAGCTGGCCGCAAAGACGGAGCTTTACTCTGGAGCTGACCTGGAGAATCTCTGTAAAGAGGTAACGTGAAAAGCTTATTTTCTTAAAGACAAAATGTGATCCCGGTAACAAGTGTCGACATCGACAAGTGGATAAAGTAAGAATGAAAACTGTCTTTGTTTTCCAGGCTGCTTTGTTGGCGCTGCAAGAGGAAAACATGGAGGCTTCGAGCATCAAGCACGCATACTTCCTTCGGTCCCTCAGCAAAATGAGCCCCTCCCTCACTGCCCAGCAGATCCAAGCATATCAAAAAACTCCCAGATGACAAACCATATATGACCATATCCACTGCTTTCATCAATTGTATCGTTTTTTTAAAAATAAAATAAGTAAAAGTTAACTTTTAGTGTTTTCTTGTTTTATTTATTCATTTTTGATCACTTGCAAGAACAAAACAAATGCCTTAATGTTTGAGTTCTGCACTCCAAACCAACCATTGACTTTCAGTTTTCAAATGTGGGCACAAGAGGGTGCTGCACACCCAGAAAATGTATTGATCGAAGCCTTTCAGATTAGTTGATATATCGGACTCCACCTGGTGCCTTTTGGAGCAGGAAGTGTGTCTACGTGCCTTTCGCCTCGTACTACCTCTCCTCCAGCCTTCATCAGCCGGGCTCACAGGATGCTGCGCTAAGAGACATCAAGGAACACCAGGCAACAACAGGTGAGAGCTTCCACACCACTCCTGTGACGTATTGATGACTTAAATTGACTGAACGGACTCATCCTAAATGGAAATGTGATCCATTTCTCTCTTTTTAGGTATTTGTAAAGATTTAGGCAAAATGGTTGGATTCTTCCAAATGTTGAGAAAGAAAAAGGAGGTGAGCCGTTAATTTAATTATTTTAAAAGTGAATTTGTACGGTGTGAATATTGCATTTGCCGCACAAATACGGATTTAATGATGCACTAAAAACTTAAAATTAAAATCTTATTTTGTCTCCCTGCATTTCAGCTGATCCCTCTGATAGGGTGCATAGCCTTTGCTGCAACGGGAGCCACGTCTGCTGCTCTCTATTTCCTATTTACTAAACCTGATGTGATGTGAGTGTTATTGTACTTTTTTCTCATTTCATTGAATTATATTTCACAGCATTTACATATTTCCTGTTTTTATACTTTAATCGGATTTCTAAATCAACGAGTCTCTGGCATGTAAAAAAAAAATGTAATTCACTTTTAGTTTGAATAAGACCAAAAACCCAGAGCCATGGGAGAGACTGGACCCATCAAAACCCCAAAAGGTAATCTGTAATATTCCTTACATTTTATACTGTTAAAATGGTTGACGCCCTTTTCTATTTTTTTTTTATTTGCACACACGGTGCAGCTACAATCTGCCGAATGTTATCAACTTAGAACCAGACTGCCATTGCGGAAACAGATAAATGATGTTTATTTTGCCCCACATGGTGGTGCAAGCTGCTCATGTCACTTTAATGTGGTGAAGCGTCAATTGTTTGTTTGTTTTGTTGGCATTTTGCTGCAGCTCATCACCATCAATCAGCAGTGGAAACCAGTGGAGGAGCTGGAGTATGTGAAGAGTCTCACCAAGTAAAAGAAGGCGTGTGTCTGCTTGAAAGATGTCCTCATATGTAACTACTGTACAGGTTCAATAAATTATTATTGGGAGTTCAACTTTCAGAGTGTTTCTTTTGTTATCAATCGTTGTCTATAAACATATTTATGCGGTAATGTTTTTGTTTTTTTTTGTCTTTTGATTGATCATCTGCATCCCAAAAAGTGTGTTTGACCTTTTTAAATGCACCGCTAACAAGAAATTTGGGAGGAAGATGTGCTGCATCTGCTCTTGTCGTGTAAGAATGCATCACAAAATATAATAAAACATTAATATAAGGCTGGTAATAATGTAAATGTTTCTGTCAGTCAACAAATCCCATGAAAAGAAGACAAAGAAGAGCTCCATTGGCCTGCAGCAGACGTATAACAGGAAAAGCACTACGGTGCTACTCATAACTCTTAACATCCACTTTGTTAGGATAAAAAACAAAACAAGATAAAACATTATTTACTGCGCTTTCGTGCTGCTGCTGTTGTTGCTTGGATATTTTCCCATTTGTCTTCATGCTAAGCTAAGCTAAACTTCTCGTTTGGCTCAAAGAAAGCGTATTTTTTTTATATGTCGAACTATTCCTTTAAAGATGCATTTCTTGGGACTTTTAGCTGAGAATGTATTGAGTTGATTTATGCTTTGTTTATTCTACTAATGTGTTAGAGAAAGATTAATGGCAGGATATTCTTTCAGGTTGTTATCATGAGCTCGATAGTATTCACTGTGGACATGATGACTCAGACAACAGGTGTAACTAATGCTGGTACTGGTGGATCTCCTCTATTTAGGTGTGCCAGTAAAACATGGCAGCAACACCTGCATCCTTGATCCACCTGCTTCTCCTGCTATGACGAGCCAAATTGTCTGTTGTAAAAAAGGTTTAATGCTTTAAATGGTTACAGCTTAATATGCTTTTGTCAAAAACAATCTCACCTCAAGGTCCGACATGACCAAGTTAGTGGTCAATGTGTCCATGTGAGTGAATCTACAAACTCCTGAAGACCATGATCGAAAGCTCAGATCAGAGCACAGCTTCTACTTGGACCTTTATGCTGATTAATTGATGGAATGCATTTGGGGATAAAAGATACACAATTACTACAATCATCGATGAATAAAACACAATAATGCCCAAAAGCCTTATTTCCTCCAAACTTGTTAACAAGGTCATTAATGAAACTCCATCAAGTAAAACTTTGCTTTTTCATTCTGTCATGTCCACATTTTATGTAAAAGACACCGTCAGTATTTGTTTGAATGTTGTTTTCAGACATGCAAATGGTGAATAGTTACCAGCTAGGACAACGAGAAAATTTAATTACAGCCATAAAAGAAAATGCACTTATCTGCTTAGTTTATTGGGTGTACGACACTCCCATTGTGTTTTATAATACTAGACAATCCTCTTAACATCCATCTCGTACCTCAGAAAAGAACATAAACATCAGGAAACCCTCCCCTCCCAGTGTCCGATGATATGTGGCTGGAACGGGTTGTCATTCATTATTAAACACTAATCAAAGGGTGTGAACACACAGAGACAAAAGGAATGTTGTGTTGTTTCCTGATTTGTTGGAGTTGCTCCCTGTTCCTGTTTGGTTTCACTTAGATGCACAATGGCCAACACGTGATCAGGTCAGGGAGGGTTGTCAGACACTTCCTTCCTCTTTACCATTTTAGCCAATGTTTTTTATTCTGATTTTAAATGCGACATAGACGTTTTCCAGTCACACTTCATAGCTTTAGAGAATGTAAACAGTTGTGGACAAGAGCTGTGTTGTCTAGATAGCATGCATGCATATATATATATATATATAAAATATACATATATATATATAAAATATACATATATATTTAGAATATATATTTTATATATGTATATATATATATATATATATATATAATGTTTGAGGTAATAAAAGATTAGGGAAACAATGACAGAGGAGGAAGGATGTAGCTTGCTGGAATTGGTGGACGTGACTCGGTCACAGACGTCGTGACACCACAGACCATGTGGCCAGCTAGTAAAGCGAGTATCACCCACACAGAGCATGACAAGTAAGAGATAGACTTCCTGTGAAATCTAGTGGTGCACTTTGATGCACCAAACCCTTTCAGACGGTGAACTATTTTGACCTGCATATACAGTGGATTTTAAATGTGGGACATCTATTTGAATCTTGGTTCATTTGTATAGGTACTTCAACAAATGTAGGAAAGTTAAACACTGAAATGCTGTAAAAACACGTTCACTATTAGCAGCCTGTTTAAAAAAAAAAAAAAAACTCTGTTTCAATCTCCATTCTCCAGCTGCCCCATGATCCTGGTCACCCAGATATATTACATATAATCTCCAATATTATAGGAATTATGTTCTGACATCCAACGTTAGTCACAGCGTTCTATTTTTAAATAAATAAAAATAGTTCACTCGCAAAAAAAAAAAGGAGATTGTATTCTGAGTTTAGGGTGACTTGTTACCGCGGTAACAGAGCCAGAGTTTAAGTAAGCTCTTCCCTCCTCAAGAGTTTACACTTAAGTGAAGTTTTGTTTGTTCTACGGATTCAGACACGAGTGGGTTAAGAGGGCTCATTACTGCAGTGTAAAGGTGAGGCGGGGCGGTCAGCTGGAGGCGGTTAACTATTAGCTGTACAGCAGTACAAACAGGAGCCTTTGGTTGCCTGGAAACCGACAACACTCCCAGTTAACTCATGCTGTCAATGGCAATAATAAACCGTTGATACGAGCGAGTGGAAGCTTTCACTCCTGGGAAGACAAGTGGATTAAATCGTGCGGAATAAAAGTTTACATTTCCTAACATGAAGCTGCTCATTAAAGAAGAGACAAACAAAAGATGACATACTTTATTATAAACTAAAACAGTGATCCAGTTCCTGATTTCCTGTGATGATTAATATCCGACATGGAAAGGTCAACATAAAACCGACAGTCACTACTTGATCACAAAGAAACGTTATGAACACCCTTATTGGCAAATTTCAACTCACACCTCGCCTCTTTGAAATACTGAAGTTTAGCCAAACCTATCTGCATTAATATACCGTCAGTTAGATATGAAATGAAGCCGAGCTTTAAGTGCGAGTCTGAAACCGTGCTGACGCCGGTCCGACCACTGTAGCGTTTTTTTTACCCATTTTCAAAGTCAGGCACACTTTGATTGTCAGTTGAGTTGCGAGCTTTCCCGCAATGAATAAAGAGACATGCTAGAGTAAAATGTTAGAAGTGTAATTTAACTGTTTGTCAGTTATAACCGATATAAGAATACTTACGGTTGTTTTCTATTTTTTTTAAAGAAAGAAAGAAATCGTCCTTACAACAGACTTTGGCTGAAGAATATTAATGATTAAGAGGCGAGGACGGCCTATATGCATTGTGGCCACAGTTATCGAACGTTAACGAGGGACCTTTTCATGTGCCGACATCCTCACTAAAATAATAAATTCCTCGCACACAGTCCTCACACCTTGTAACAAAAAAAGTCAAATTTACAACCGATGACAAAACGAAAGTTGTCACAAATCAAACGGTAAAAAATACAAAAACTAAAAGTTAACCGTTGTAATAGGCTTCGATGGTGAATTAAGAGCAAGTTGTTTTCTTTTCTTTTTTTTTTGTTCATTCTCTTCGGTCCGAAAGCGTTTTGCGAGCGTGAGGGCGGAAGGTCCCTGGAGGCCGTAGTCGTCCTTAATTATAAATGTGCATCTCCCTGACGGTTTTTTGGCACCAGTCTTTTTGATTTACATACCGAATACCGTTTCTCCTGTCGGTGCGTCATCCCGGCTCCATGAACTGCTCGATGGAACGCCAGCATGAGTCTCTCTCTCTCTCTCTCTTCAGGCATTGGACTGCTGGCAGTGTGTACAGTTGTGTACCGGCCTCAGCCTGTGCGTCTGCACCTGCACGGTGCACCTGGTGAGACCGTAGGTGTGAAGCAGCAGGTGGCGGGCCTTCGCCTGGACGTCCTCCCAGCTGTCGGCGCTAGAAGGAGCTGCAGACGCAAACAGTTCAGGTAGTTTAAGGGCACTGGTGCTGGATCACTGGAACTGTTTACTGGGACACTTTAGTGGAACCGAGCAATCGTTAACGTCATTAGTTACACCAAAAAATCTGCTGGGAAAAAAGGTGAATGCCCTTCTACATACTCATTGTTTTTAGTTTATAGTATATATTCTTTTACCAAGTGTCGATCTTTTATATAAACTATTAATATTGCAATTAAAATTGCTAAGAAATGCTTGTTCAGACCACTAAATGGTGCTAGAGAGTTTCTTTTGACCAAATGCATACTTGGCAGTTGAAAAAAAAAAGGGAACAAATCTTAATATATGTTATCAGAAAACTCAGCATGACATCATTACCATCAACAAAACACTGGGAAATCTAAAATATTTAGTTGTTGTATGTATACTTTTAGAATATGGAATTGCATTGTTGCAGATCTGTACTTTCTGGAAGTCTGGCTGAGTCACAGCAGGTGCACTCAAAGTCCAAACTGATGCTTCTGTTTTCTGCAGGTGACGCAAGTTGCGTTCGTAGAACCGCTTTGAACAATGAACACACAGCTCCCTCTTGTGAGGAATCTGGAGACTGCTAAACATGAACTTGAGTAAACTGTAAACCAGGGGAGTCAAACCTATGGCCTGAGGGCCATAAACCAGCCCGCCGAAGGGGTTCGATCCCGGAGGCTTTTTCAAAGTGTGAAAACAGCAGATATCATTAATTCCAGTTTTCAATCAAGTGTACAGATATTCCTATTTGTCCACTGGGGTCCGCTTTGATCTCGTCAGAAAGGAATTTATTTACCTTTCAGTGCCCTGAGGAAGATAATATTTAGCATTTTGGCAATTTGGAAGAAACAGCAGTCAGAGACATCTCGTGCTGTTCATCAACCGCTTTGATAATGAATTGTTCATTAATTGTGGACATTTCTAGAATGTACTCGTACTCTTTTACAGTAAAAGAAAGGGAAACATTTGGACGCGTTGGTATTTATAGGTTATTATGCAATGGTGTTACTGGTACGGCTCACTCAAGATCAAATTGGGCCGTGTGAACTAAAACCGTTTACACCCATGCTGTAAACTACTTATATGAAGGGCCTCGCATCTCAGTACGGGTAAGAGGCTCAGGGCCAAATACCAACAGGTGCTAGACAATACTACATTGTTTCAATGTAAATCGGGTTAAGATGTACTCTCCCTCCCTTTTATATTTGCCATTTTGTGTCAATACTGAATGATTGACTTTTTTGTCAATCATCTCCACAGAACTGACGCAGTGGTCTGATGCAATGAAAGATGAGGTCTAGAGCCTCCTGGCAACGTGCTACATTTGGCAGAAACAAGTCTCTGCACGCCATGGATTGAACATCATCTGCCCTGGGAAGCCTGATGGAGGCACAAGCAAATTCCAGAACAAACTGTGCTTCAAAAGGATAAAAAAAAAAACAGTGTTGCTCTGACAAGTCGCTGACATTTAACACGCTGCCAAAATCAACACTGGAAACGGTTCAAATCCAAAGTTTAAATCCAAAGCCAGGACGCTCCTCTGAGAATCTGTGGAACGACTTGAAGGCTCCAGGACGAAAGTGCTTGTTTAATGTCACCGAGTTTGAGAACATAAGACACGCCAGAGTCAGACACACCGCAAGCTATTATCACTGCCGATGTTTTTTATTCAAATTACAGTTCTGCATGACATTTTCGGTAAATATGCGAATGGAAATAAAATCATGGAGCTGATAATTGATGAGTCGGTCCAGTAATATGTTGTATAAAAACCAAATGTTCGCCATTTCCAACTTCAAAACATTGAGGATTTGCAGCTTTTCTTTGTCTTGTATCATCACAAACTGAATATCTTTATTTTTTGACAAAAAGATGCTACTTGATGACGTTATTTTAGGCTTTTAGTGACTTGTAGTGTAAATTTCTTCACTACTTTTCAGTGATTTTATTATTTCTGAATTAGGGCCGAAAGACCAGAAAATCAGCAAAGAAAAATTGTTAAATATGTTTTTATATGCACATTGTTTAAAAAATGGGATTACTAAACCTACATTAAATTAGTCATGTGGAATAATAATAATTAAATCATCTGTTTTTCGGGTGAAAAGAGAAAAAAACGTAAATATGTGCATTTATTACTATTGTGTCGAAGTAATCCATTCTCGATTCGATTATAACACCGAACAGAATAGTACTGTAAACATATTGTTACGTTATTGTCATTGTGTTATGTGGCTACTCACCGAGCTGCAGATGCACTATTGCTGCAGTCTTGTCCGCCGTCAGCGCCCAGACATTCAGCTCATCGACTGACTGGACGTCCTCCAGCTTCAGGAGGTCCTCTTTGATTCTCAGAGAGTCCAGATGTCTGGGAACACCTGGCACAGCAGGATACAAACATCAGCCCTCTAAACACTCAACATAATCTGAAAAGGACTGACTCTGGGACCAAAGACTTACCCTCCAGCACGATGACTGTTGTGTCTCGTATGATGCGAAATGTAGTGAAGAGAACCAGAATGGAGAAGATGTAGGTACAGATGGGGTCCGCCAACTTAAACTCTGGCTGTAAAGTCAGAGGGCGACATCAGATCAACTAAAAAGGGTTTTATTTGAGGCATAATTAACGCATGCCTTTGTCATGCTCAGCCATCCCTGTTGTTCATGTCATGTAATGTCAATTCAACAAATAGAGGGCTGCAGGGTCGACGTATCTTTGGAGGCCAAACAGGAAGTTCACATCTGGTTCCCTCGACAAAAATCTAAATGGCATTTTGGCATTAGATTTGAGATTATTGCAGAAATTAAGCTCTGTGGCAAACAAACCTCTACGGTGCTCATTTTGTTCAGCAACATGATCTTCACTAATAAATATGTCATCAACATTTTTAAATCTCTTGAGAAAAAAAATATCTATTTTTTTAAAGAAAACATTGATTTTGAGACACGGCAAGTAATTTACAGACTCATTCCTGTTGCAATCTCATACAGCCAACAATTACATAAACCCTGGAAAATTAAACGACTGCCAACAATTACCACAAGATATTGTTGACAAAGTCCAATTTAAATTACCAGTTACACTTCCAATCAGTAATATTATTTTGATAATAATACACAAGGCATCCATACAAAGAAAATCAAAACTAGTTTACGGAATAAAAATGTTAATTAATATCAAATGAAAAAGAGATGTCAACATTTCCAAAACAATACTTTTGGGAAGAAAACTAAGAGAAAACAGTATTAATTGTGAATCGTCGTGACGAACACGTGTACCTTGAAGCGGACAATGTAGGCCGCTATGAGAACCCCGACACTCTGGACGAGGTCTCCCAAAGCGTGGATGAAGGCTGCTCTTACAGCCAGGCTGCCGTGCTGCTGACCTGACCCGGCTGACTGTGAACTGGAGGCGGCTGCAGAGCCGTGAGAGTGGCCGTGAGAGTGGCCGTGGCCGTGAGAGTGGAGGTGGCCATTTTGGTTTAACAAGAAACCCATTCTGTCAGACACAAGAAAACAAAGAAAGTGGTTGTTGTTGTTTTTTTGAATGCACTGGCATTACATAACGTGTAATCCAGTTATGGTTCAACTGACTGCAGTCAGTGTTCAAACATTACACACTGAGAATCATCTACTTGACGCTATTTCAGACAGTACTTTGGACTGAACCGTCACATTGCTGCAGACGCTCACAGCGACGCATTCAGCAGTGTCACGGAGCTGCACACAGTTATTATTGTAAAAGCTTCCCAGTTCTCTGCAAACACACTTTTACATATGCTTTACATACGTGTTTACTTACATGAGGTTGACAGCCACCCCCACAGCTGCAGTGATGAGCATGACGTCTCCATCTATGTCGAACTCCTGGTGCACCGTCCTCTGAACCGCCTCATAGAGCAACACGGCCGTCAGAATGTAGATGAGCACCACACTGAGGACCGCCGATACCACCTCTGAAGCAGGAAATCACAATCAGTTGTTTGTACAAAGCATGATAGAATGAACAATGCTGGTTAGCTTGAGTGCACAGAGAACAAATTGCTTACAAGTATCTGCTAGTGTACAAACAATATCAAAATAATGGCCTAAATAATGGTGTATTGGGAAGATTTAAAATCAGATCCGGGTTTCAATCAATCAATTTCCCACTAATATGTTCCTCTCTGTGAAAGTCTGATTTAAAAGACCTGCAGTTTATGGCAAAATCAAAAAAACTGTAACAATAAAATAGAATAATAATAATAATTTAACTTTTTCCCTCTCATTTTCCATGTGTTCCAGGTTTTTTTAGATCGCTTGGGAACCTGGAAATTGATCCATGTCAACCAGAATCTTTCAATCACTTGTTTAGCCTCAACCAACATGGAGATGCATCTCAGTCTCTCTGCTACATGCTGTTTCTGATCGATTGTAATGTTGTATTAATGGCTCCTGCAGGGATCCAGTGTGTAAATATATCATTTGTAAATTATTTTATAATCGACTGAGAAATGATTCCACTTTAAACCCCCTGAATGATGCCCTTATTAATCTTAATTTAGTTTTTGATGAAAATAAAACAAATGCCGTTGTCATGATCCAGAGGTACGTATTACAATAACAACAATGACTGTTTGATCGTGAGAGGATCCCAGAATATAAATATCTAAGCATTTTTACATGTATAATACAGTATTAGATTCTGTATTATTCTGTCCTTTACGATCATGACGGGTGAATTTTAATGCGACAAATTTGGTTGGTTGTTGGTGCAGCAGCCTCGTGAATTAATCTGCGATGTCATCTAAAAATGAAAACACATTAACCTCTCTGTAACTTCAAGACTGGATAACTGCCCACTGCAGCACCTGGATATGACCACTTTAATAGAGCCGGTTTCTTTTTTCATCATAACTGTTGACTAACCTGTTCGGTACAGATAAGGGTCAATTACGAGAAGCTTGTTTAGTTTTGCTTCAGGTAGCTGTGTGACAGTCAGCTTCAAAATAATCCAACTGCTTTAGAAAAAAATTCTGAATAAGAATGTTTGACAGTGTTATATATCAAAATTAATACATTAATAAATGTTACTTTTTTTTCCTACATTTGACTTCATGTAATCGGTGCTTGTCTCCATGAGAGCTTGCAGTCATTTGGCAACAAGCAGACACAGAGAGGCGGTGTCATGACATTATAATCATATTAGTGATATTAATCAGGTCTGTAATTTAAATTCTATTTCTAATTACATCTAAAGTATCCAATCAGGATTCTGCTCTGGCTTGAACAGTCACTTTCTTTGTTGTACTTAATTAATTTGCATCCAAACCACCAATCACGTGGTCTCACAAAGAAAAAATGGAGAGAGATGAGAAGTGGAGAAGGGAAGTTTAAAGACTTGTGAGATCAGAGAATTACCGAGACGATGCAGGCCGAAAGTGAATCGGCTCGTGGGCGGCTTGGTGGAGAGCCAGAGGGCCAGCAGAGAAAACAAAATTCCCACGACATCTGTCAGCATGTGCACAGCGTCTGTCATAATGGCTAAGCTGTTTGACATGTAACCACCTGTAAGTAAGACAAAGACAACGGAGATTACATATCTATCGAAACTATTTGTGTAGGAAGAGATTTTGAGATACAAAACACGAGTTTTGGCTCCATGCAGATAGATACACATCGTTAGTAAAGTACATGGTTGGATTTCTAGCTTTCTTCTGTGTTTTGCAGCGACAAAATAGTCTTCAACCTGAAATTGTATGGTCCAAAGATTATTAAAATATCAACAACCCTTAAGTATTAATAAAGATCAATAATATAGGAGATTATTCAGCACAAGCAAGTCAGCAGGACATGCTTTTAGAGTTCTTACAGCAGATGTTGAATTGATTGTCGGACACATAATCAATCAGAGGAGCCTCTGGTTGCTTTACACCCAGACTGACAGAACCTGCAGAAACTAAGATCTTGATGTTGAGAGTACGAGTAGTAGCTCTTATGAATATGAACATTATTTTGAACATTATATTGTTGCAACATTATTCAATCCTATATGACAAAAGCTTGTTCTGTTACGACTTTTACTTCCTCTAGATAGTCAAGTTTGATCGTCTTCTTCTCCTCCTATGAATCGCCACCTTAACGTGGTGGAGGAGTTTGAGTGGCTCAGTGATCCTGGGAGCTATGTTGTCCGGGGCGTCAGCCCCTGGTAGGGTCTCCCAAGGCAAACAGGTCTCGGGGGAGAGCCCAGACTAAGAGCGGTTCAACAAACCCTGATGATAAGCAGCCCACGGATTGTAGCCACCTTGCCCGGACAAGGGAAACCGGGGCACCCTCCCGGAGCCAGACCCAGGAGGGGAGCTCGTCGGCGAGCGTCTGGTGGCCGGGCTTTCGCCCATGGGGCCCGGTCGGGCTCAGCCCGAAAGAACAACATGGAGCAGCTGTCACCCTGTGGACCCACCACCCGCAGGGAGAATTATCGGGGTCGGGTGCTATGTAGACCGGGCGGCGGGCCAGGCGGGAGACCTGGGCGGGCCGATCGCCGGCAGCATAGACTAGCTCTAGGGACGTGGAACGTCACCTCACTAGCGGGGAAAGAGCCGGAGCTGGTGCAGGAGGTGGAGCGGTACCAGCTAGATATAGTTGGGCTCACCTCCACGCACAGCATGGGCTCTGGAACCAAGCTCCTGGAGAAGGGTTGGACTTTGTCCTTTTCTGGAGTTGCCCAGGGTGAGAGGCGCCGGGCGGGAGTGGGGATACTCAC
The DNA here is from genome assembly GCF_009769545.1 of Cyclopterus lumpus. Lineage (NCBI taxonomy): Eukaryota > Metazoa > Chordata > Actinopteri > Perciformes > Cyclopteridae > Cyclopterus > Cyclopterus lumpus. The sequence goes on from NC_046968.1 coordinate 23,715,029, forward strand.
GAGCCCCCGGCTGAGCGCCGCTGTGTTGGAGTTTTCCCCGGGGAACGAGAGGGTCGCCTCCCTGCGCCTACGGGTTGCGGGGAGTAAGGCTCTTACTGTTGTTTGTGCTTATGCACCGAACAGCATTTCGGAGTATCCGGCCTTCTTGGAGTCGGTGGGAGGGGTCCTGGAAAGGGCGCCGCCTGCCGACTCCATAGTTCTCCTGGGAGACTTCAACGCTCACGTGGGCAATGACAGAGAAACCTGGCGGGGCGTGATTGGGAGGAACGGCTTGCCCGATCTGAACCCGAATGGTGTTTTGTTGTTGGACTTCTGTGCTAGCCACAGTTTGTCCATAACAAACACCATGTTCGAACATAAGGTGGCTCATAAGTGTACCTGGTACCAGAACACCTTAGGCCGGAGATCAATGATCGACTTTGTAATCGTATCATCTGATCTGCGGCCGTATGTCTTGGACACTCGGGTGAAGAGAGGAGCAGAGCTGTCAACTGATCACCACCTGGTGGTGAGTTGGATCAGATGGCGGGGGACTCGGCTAGAGAGACCTGGCAAGCCCAAACGTGTAGTGAGGGTGAACTGGGAACGTCTGGCAGAGGATCCTGTCCGGGAGGTCTTCAACTCCCACCTCCGGAAGAACTTCTCACAAATCCCGAGGGAGGCTGGGGACATGGAATCCGAGTGGACCTTGTTCAAAGCCTCTATTGTGGACGCGGCTGCTCGGGGCTGTGGCCGGAAGGTCATCGGTGCCTGTCGTGGCGGCAACCCTAGAACCCGGTGGTGGACACCGGGGGTGAGGGTAGCCGTCAAACTGAAGAAGGAGGCCTTTCGGGCCTGGCTGGCCCAGGGGTCTCCTGAAGCAGCTGACGGGTACCGGCGGGCCAAAAGGGCTGCAGCGACGATGGTCGCGGAGGCTAAAACTCGGGCATGGGAGGAGTTCGGGGAGGCCATGGAGAAGGACTTTCGGTTGGCCTCAAGGAAGTTCTGGCAAACCATCCGACGGCTCAGGAAGGGAAAGCAGGGTCTACCCCAGGCTGTTCTCAGCAGGGGGGGGGGAACTGCTGACCCGGACTGGGGACATCGTCGGGCGGTGGAAAGAGCACTTTGAGGAACTCCTAAACCCGGCCAACATGTCCCCCGCAGAGGGGGCAGCGCCGGAAGACTTTGGGGTGGATTCACCCATATCCCTGGCAGAGGTCGCTAAGGTAGTCAAAAAGCTCCTTGGTGGCAAGGCGCCAGGGGTGGATGAGATCCGCCCTGAGATGCTGAAAGCGCTGGACATTGTTGGGCTGTCTTGGTTGACACGCCTTTTCAGTGTCGCATGGGGGTCAGGAACAGTGCCCATGGACTGGCAGACCGGGGTGGTGGTTCCCATCTTCAAGAAGGGGGACCGGAGAGTGTGCTCGAACTATCGTGGTATCACACTGCTCAGCCTCCCAGGAAAAGCTTATGCCAGGGTGCTGGAGAGGAGGCTCCGACCGCTTGTCGAACCTCAGATTCAGGACGAACAGTGCGGATTCCGTCCCGGTCGTGGAACAGTGGACCAGCTCTTTACCCTCGCAAGATTACTGGAGGGGTCCTGGGAGTTTGCCCAACCAGTTTACATGTGCTTTGTAGACCTGGAGAAGGCTTTCGACCGGGTCCCTCGGGGGTTTTTGTGGGGGGTGCTGCGGGAGTATGGGGTGCCGGACCCGTTGGCACGGGCCATCCGGTCTCTGTATGCCTGCAGTAGGAGCTGTGTTCGTCTCCTCGGTAGTAAGTCAGACACGTTCCCGGTGGGTGTTGGCCTCCGCCAGGGCTGCCCTTTATCACCGGTCCTGTTCGTGACCTTCATGGACAGGATATCTAGGCGCAGCCAGGGGGCGGAGAGGATCCGGTTCGGGAGTCTCGGGATCGCCTCTCTGCTGTTTGCGGATGATGTGGTCCTGTTTGCCTCCTCGGACCGTGACCTCCAGCATTCACTGGGGCGTTTTGCAGCCGAGTGCGAAGCGGCAGGGATGAGAGTTAGCACCTCCAAATCTGAGGCCATGGTGCTCTGCCGGAAACCGGCGGATTGCTCCCTCCAGGTGGGGGCAAACTGCCTACCCCAAGCGAAGGAGTTCAAGTATCTCGGGGTCTTGTTCACGAGTGAGGGTAAGGTGGAGCGGGAGATCGATAGGCGGATCGGTGCGGCTGCAGCAGTAAAACAGGCGCTGTACCGGTCCGTCTTAGTGAAGAGGGAGCTGAGCCGGAAGGCAAAGCTCTCCATTTACTGGTCGGTCTACGTTCCAACCCTCACCTATGGTCACGAACTCTGGGTCGTGACCGAAAGAACGAGATCTCGGATACAAGCGGCCGAAATGAGCTTCCTCCGTAGGGTGGCCGGGCTCAGCCTTAGAGATAGGGTAAGGAGCTCGGACATCAGGGGGGAGCTTGGAGTCGAGTCGCTGCTCCTTCGTGTCGAAAGGAGTCAGCTAAGGTGGTTCGGGCATCTAGTCAGGATGCCTCCTGGACGCCTCCCATTAGAGGTTTTCCGGGCACGTCCAACTGGTAGGAGGCCCCGGGGAAGACCGAGGACACGCTGGAGGGATTATATCTCCCGGCTGGCCTTGGAACGCCTCGATATCCCCCAGAATGAGCTGGAAAGTGCTGCGGGTGAGAGGGAAGCCTGGGTCGGCCTGCTGAACCTGCTGCCACCGCGACCCGACCCCGGATAAGCGGGTGATAATGGATGGATGGATGGATGTTCTATCTTGCGTGCAAGATCTCCTTAAGGGACTGATCTCTGAAACAATAGTGTGTGATTGCATCTAGACACACAGATTTAGAGATATCCATCTCTTTAGCTTTATCATGCTGAGACAATACAATGGAGGTGAATAGAAGAGTACATTTAAAACAATAGATACTCTCTATTTAAATGCAGCCGATGTGAAATGGCAAACTCTGCTCCATTTTCGCTAAAGGTTAATGTTTTATGATGTAAGTGGAGGCACTTGGAAACTCACTTTACAGGGAGCATTATAGATCCTTTTCTTCAACTTAATTGACTGTTAATAAGTGACAGGAACAATCAATGTCTCCCCCAGTGTGAGTATCATGGTATCGGCATTACTCGGTAGTGTTTATCTGAACAGCCTTGTCCAGACAAACATGTCCACCTATAATAATAATGCAACAATTGTGCACTGTGAACATGCTTACCAACAATCTCAGCTGTCATGAAAAAGAAATACAGCAACGCTGCAAAGACGAGCCTCTTCATCACCCTCTTGTGTTTGATCCTCTCCCTCTTCTTGTTGCAGTTGTCGCAGGGGTCCATGTTTAACCCGGGGCTGCCCAGGCTGGACGCGGAGTCGAGCAGGCAGTCGTCGTCGTCCGTCACCGCCAGCGTGCTCACCGCCACCCCGTTGGACGGAGCCCCGGCGGAGTAGTCCGACATCTCCCCGGAGACCACGACCTTCAGCTTGTTGAATTTGGGCGTCTCATCCTCCACCAGCTCGTCGGAGAAGTCGAAGGGCGCCGTGTCGCTCAGGTCCCAGTCGCTGCGCTCTCTCCTGAAGGCGGACCGCACCTTGCTGAGGAGGTTCCCACCTGCCATCTTTAACAAGTCGGGTTATCAAGGCGGTCTGTCGTCTGCTGGTTCCCTTCGAAATAATCATTCACATTTTTTTTTTTTAGGAGGGTGAACTATTCCATTTTAACTCCATCGTAGCATCCCTGCGGAGACAAATAAATGAAAGTGGTACTTAGTGATAACTCAACTCAAGATCCCCCCACAGAGCTGTTTCATGTCAAGTCGGTGACTTGGCACGTTAAAGACAACAAGCGTGACGTCATTGATTCGCTCACATTCCTCGCTGATAAACTTTGAGTCCTAAAAACACACACACACACACTGCCTTGGCTAAACAGTAACCAGCTAGCTTAGCACAGGTTATCTAGCATGAATATTGTGGTCATAGTGTCAGTTCGCGACACACACAACAACCGTTGCGACGTCATAGCTTGTTAATACATATGAGCCGGACTTACCTAACAGATGTACGACACGGTTCTACAATATTAATTCGCCTTTAAATAAATGTTTTTAAAAAACGGTCCATGTAACACTGGTGTAAACACAGTTGTGCCTCGGCACTCGGAAGCAACAACACTAGCATGTTTGGTTGCGCCCGCAAGTCACGTGATGACGTAGGAGTCACATGACTGGGGGGTGTTTTTCTTTTTTTCTTTTTTCATCCAAAACATTTTTTTTTTGTCTGTGTGTGTGTGTGTGCGTGCGTTGCTGTTTCTCCTCGTGCTTCCGGGGAGGTGAGAAGTCGCTCGACTCGTCACACCTACAAATACAAACAGCCAGTCCGACGGGTAAGACGGTGTTGACATGTTTACGCTCTACAACCGAGCTAAAATACTTCCTCTCCCCGGTTAGTTGCTCGGCGGTGTGATAATCTAACGTTTCTAAACAAGCTTCGTTTCTCGACGCTTTCAGGCTATAAAAGCAGCAGTCTGGTTGCAACAAGAGCCGTTGCACATGGAGGTAGAGGAGATGGAAGATGAAGGACCTTCGCTCCAGAGGGAACCTCCACACGTCCAAGGTGTGTGTGTGTGTGTGTGTGTGTGTGTGTGTGTGTGTGTGTGTGTGTGTGTGTGTGTGTGTGTGTGTGTGTGTGTGTGTGTGTGTGTGTGTGTGTGTGTGTGTGTGTGTGTGTGTGTGTGTGTGTGTGTGTGTGTGTGTGTGTGTGTGTGTGTGTGTGTGTGTGTGTGTGTGTGTGTGTGTGTGTGTGTGTGTGTGTGTGTGTGTGTGTGTGTGTGTGTGTGTGTGTGTGTGTGTGTGTGTGTGTGTGTGTGTGTGTGTGTGTGTGTGTGTGTGTGTGTGTGTGTGTGTGTGTGTGTGTGTGTGTGTGTGTGCGTGCGTGCGTGCGTGCGTGCGTGCGTGCGTGCGTCTGTGCGCGTGTGTACATCTCTACGTCTGTCTGGCCCAGTGCCGTAACGGAAACACATGAGGCCCTCCTGCAGAATAACCCTGAGAGGGGCCCCCCCCCCCCCTCCCCCCATATGTAAGGGATAATGTATTGTCCGGTGGTCATTATCCAAAGATAAACAAACAGGACCCAAGCTTTTCTTTTGAGGGAAATTTATTCAATCAGAAAAAACAGCTCAAACAGAGAACAAATGTATTCCAACAGAAACAAAACATATGCTAGGGCCTATCAAACAGCTCAAACAGAACATGTGTTACAACAACATAACAAATATGCCTACATATAGTCGATACACCGGTGGGCTACTTTCTACAGGTTTGCATTTGAATACACATGTGCGCGTCTTTTAGCAAATCTGTGTGCAAAGTCTTTAACCACGCTCTTTACATCTAAACTGACGTTTATTCTCTATGCTAAGGATGGCCACACCTGACAGCCTCTCTTGTGACATGGAGCTTCTGAGATATGTTTTGATCAGTTTTAGCTTGGAAAATTACCTTTCTTACTTAACGGTTACTTTTATTATTTTGTACAGAGCCGTTGTCTTCTCAAAAGAGTTGCAGTGTTGTACAACGTGAAATGAAGTTAAACAACGATGTGGTTGTGGAGATAATTAAGGAAACGTGTCCGATAATGGGCGCAGGGGGTATAGTGAGAGCATAGGTTTAATAAGGTTAATGTATTTTCAAGCACAACACATAGACAGAGCAGTACAGCTGTCAAAGTATAACGTTAGCTACGTGGTAATGTTAGCTATAGCAAACAGTACAATACCTTTCTCTTCTGGCAGATGAGTGCATCCTTCACCAGCTGGTCGAAAAAGACTTGTAATTTTGGGAAGTTTGGCATTTAATTCAGAAATTTTCTGTTTTGATTGCCGCTTTTGGGCACCACTTTTAAATGTGCGTTTCATTTTTCCTCAAGAGAAATTTCCTCGTAGTTCTCCCAGAATACACGCGGCCCAACAATAACACCAGTCCGCGTAGCAGGAGGCCCTAGTGGTTGCCTGTTACGATTGCCTTTACAACTATTATTTAAAACTTATAAAGCCAGTTTAAAATACTTTTTTTTTATTGTGTAGCTTTATATGAGAGAGACAACTTTGAGGGATATTTTAATGTTATTACGTAATGTAATATTATTTATTTATTACATTATTCGGCCCAGATTCGGCAGCCGATAAACCGGTTGCCATGTCTCAGACAGAATCTGCCCATGTCCGTAACAGCTACACCTGGGCCAGACATGGCAACAGTGAAATGTGCCAAAGGTGGCTCACATTTGGCCGCATCGAGCTGGAACACAGCCGAGTCAGCCGACACTTAGCCGCAATACGGCCGAGTGCGCTGCCTAGTGTTGGATTAAAAAAAAAAATTGCCATGCGAGGCCCCCCCGCAGTGCGGGGGCTGCGGGGGTGATCTCTACGGGCCTGGTCTGGCCTGCGATCACCAGGCTTAGGATAGATTCGCTGAATGATCCAGCACCAGCTCATGCACCCTCAGTCACTTGTGAGTGACCACTACGAACATGTTTAGGGTCCATGAAAGGAGCCTAGAGCCTCAGAACAATGTTTAATGTGATATCCCGGCCTTCAGTACCTTCTGTAAGTTAGGCTTTTAAAAAAGAAGGAAGATTCACTTCCCCTAATGAAAGTTAAAAAATATCTTTGTTTATGCTGTGTGCATTTCATATTTTAGTCATTTTAATGACCCTTTCCGTAGTTGTAAATAGCTTAATGCCAACATCTAAGTTATAATTATAATAAGGAATTTGATAGCTCGGATATGTTGGACTTTGCGTAAAGTGCATCATACCTGAAAACCAAACAAACATGGATTCCATTCATTTTGACTTATAAATGATTTTCATAAAAGATTTCATCAGGATTATATTCACAGACTTTAGAAAGCTCCTCCAGAGCCACATATGATATTATCCAACTGTTTGAGTAGTCCAGTAAACTGTGAGTGAACAAACCTTTACAAAGCTTACAGAATCATTCATAACACAGACTAACGGACAATAAGAAAGTTATAGGCTCGGGACGGTTATTGTTAAGAACTTTACATTATCGGTAAAAGCAGTCAATCTCCCGTCATTTCTGTGACGGGATTCCTGAAGCAGTTGGTTCGACTCGAGTTCATGAACAAATTGCATGCAGGTCAACATTTATATTATTGCTTATTATATGATCATTGTCCAGTGATTTTATTTTGCTGAAAGATGAATTAAATATGGCACTGCACAATGTCTTCATCACAGTGACCAACACTAGATCACTTGAAACAATGTAGTCTTACATCTAGGATAGGAATATATAAGCATTTCTGCTTCTGCATATACCTTTTCAGTCTTTTTTTTTTTTGTATATTAGATTGTGGCTTTACTTATTGTATGGAGTGATTGACTGAATTCAACATATACAATACAATGCTCGCACTCATCTAAAGGGGTTCCGCAGTCAGAATAAAAAAGGTGAAAGGTCCGTTCAGAGTTCAAGGACTCATCAGACCTCCAAAAAGTGACGTGTGTGTGACCCAGTCAGCCGCTGTTTTCGAGGACAGCCCGAGACGCAATACTAAAATACGTTGTACATGTTTGCCTCAACATTCGACAGATCTCCGTCTTGCACCGCCGGAATCATTGTGTCTGGAGAGCTCGGCGTTTGTGGATAAGAGAGCGGTGGGCGAGCTCACGGAGGGATTACTCTCTCACTACCTACCAGATCTACAGAACTCTAAACGAGCCCTCCAAGAGCTCACGTGAGTGTTTCCTCAAATGATCGCTGTCTCATTACGTCTACTTGTGGGGGGAGAAACGTTAAAGGACTCAGTTGTACTTTGACAAGAGACATCAATCAAGTGTTTGCTCATAGATGTTGATCAGGTGTCAATCAAGGAGGTTGTATGTTGGTAGGAGAGAAAAAAGGCTCCATCACAACTTGTTTAAGATATTAAATCCTCCCATTGTCTGAATGATTAGTTTATATGCATGTTATAGACATTAACTTTGTGCGCTTGATGTCTTTTGACCTCTTTGTTATTGTGTAAACCAGACAAAATCAGCTGATATTGTTAGACACACTGGACCAAGAGGTCACCAAGTTCAGAGACTGTAACGCCTTACTGGACCTCAACTCACTGGTACGTTTGGACTGAATTATAACCTCGTTTGATTTCATGTTGCTTTCTCTCCACCAGCCGACAGGAACGCTTTTCTAATCCAGTGTGTGGTCTTTAGTTTACAGAGGCGAAGGTTTATCACAACAAACTGGTGAACATAAGGAAAGAGATGATTGTGCTCCACGAGAAAACCACCAAACTAAAGGTACCTCGGATCTAACGAAGGTTTCCGGCAAAAGAGCAACATTCGGTGGACGAGATGCAAACTAAACCATTAATCCACTGATTTTAAATGTTTACTTTTGGGTTTTTCTCTCAGAAAAGAGGGTTGAAGCTTCAGCAACAGAAGCAGAAGGAGGCGCTGGAGAACGAGCAGCGGCACGAGAAGGAGCGCGAGAGAGAAAGGCAGCTCGTGGCCAAACCTGCAAAAAGAACTTAGGATCCCCAAGTACGTCTGCTGTATAAAGGGGTCGCGCCGGGGCTTTTTGCATTCATAACGTATTACTGCTGACTGTTTTCCAAAGCAAAAGTATTTTTTGGGGCAAGAGAATCAATCAATCAGACAGGCAGATGGTGGGGAGATTTAGTTTTTTTACAAGGTTTTAGTTTTTTTACAGGATTTTTACAATGTTTTGTTGCCTATGTCAAGCAGGTTTTATGTTTATTTTTTTTCATTTCCATTGGAATTGTTAGGAATCAACTTGGCTCCACCTAAAATACATAGGGCATTTAGTTTGCCTTTGTTTCCTACAGTATTACAGAAAAGACTGTAAATGTCGTGCTTAACTTTTGGGACGCGAGTTGTGATCTGGTAACTTGACTCCTGTTGTTTCTGCACATGGAGGACGACACTCGCCCATCTTGATACTTAGAGGTGACAAGATCTGTTTTAATTGAAGGTGGGAAGCTGTCTTTGCGGAAAGAAATGGATTGAGAAAAAAAAATCCATTCAAAAATCTTCAAGACTAATAATAAGGGTAGCGTAATGAACTTTAGGAAATAGTCCACTTAACAGTATATGTGATTTTTGTTGTTGTAAATGGGCCAAAACGTGCACAAAGTGTGGTGGGATCCTTTATGTTGCCAAGATCACCACAAACCAAAGACATGGGACTAAATCATCAAATGCTGGTACTTCCCACCATCGACCTCTGATGACACACACAAACTCCAGCTCTTCTTTGAGGGTGGAACAAATTACTCAAAGACACTTGCAGCCGTTGGACAATGACATGGAGGAGAATCAATGAGTTTGTGGGTTAAAGATATAGTGTTAATATATGTTATTCCTGTTAGTGCTGAATGTTAAATAACAGGAATGCTGTTTCAGTTGGTCTGCACTAAAGTTAACTGACTGTGTTTCCAGGTGTTATGAGAATGGATGATAATACCAAATCGTGTACATTTGTTGAGCAGACTTTTCAAGAGGCTTCTTATCCACTACTTTTGCAGTACGCAATCTGACCCACAATCCTTTGTGCAGCAGATCTATGAGCAAGAGGGTCAAAGTTCAAGATGCGTAGTATGTCCCAAGTGAATGCGTATTGCATGCAACAGTACACACTTTGTAAAAATAGCTGCAGTATGCTCTAAAAGTAAAATTCAATAAATGTGATTTGGAACACGGATACAGTGGAAACTTCCTCTTTTCTCGCCTCTTGTGCACGTTGGACTATGAACTGTATTGAGCATTTCTATCCACCAGGTGGCAGCAGAGACCAGAATGCATTCAACTAGATTTTTTTTTTTACTGCTTAAACATTTCTGCACCAGCTGATGTTACTGATTAGCACATATACAACCAGTAAGAAAGTATCTGATGCGAGTTCATTTTGTTTTAATGAGCACCTGCAGAGTCTCGGTCCTCCATGCATCGCACACAAACATTCAGGACATAAACTAGCACTTCACAAACATCATGACATGCTTCTAATGGGGGTCGGATTACATGATCACCTTGGATGCCAGGTGGATGTAGTTGTCCGTAATTCAGCCTCAACGTTTCCCTCGTGAAGCTTGAATTGTCACCAAGTTGGGGATTTAAAAAAAAAAAAAAAAAAAAGTATACATTCCTTTCTATTCCAACACAACCATGTGTCCGTCACACCTCTTCCTAGTCACATAAAACTCTAATTTTATACTCACTACTACAGCAGGAAGCTCAGTGAAAACCAACATGGCTTGGAGCGGAAACTGCACCACAGTGTGGTCACGCAGGGGTCCAGACTCTGGAGAGGGGCAACCCGATGAAAGTGAGGCAGTGCGGCGGAAACCACATTTTGAATATAGTTTTTAGTACCTTGACTTTGGGTTTAGAACTTTTTTCTACGCATGTGTAAATACTGTGGTTTCATGTATACAACACTGATTGCTGTTGTTGTTGTTTTTTTATGAAACTGGGTCAGTGCAATGTGCAGACCGAAAACAGGATAGAGGGTTTTGGTTGGGTCTGTCATGTATGGCAGACCCAAGTTGGTGGCTCATTGGAGGTGAAAATATTCCTAAAGACAAGAAGAGAAAAAAATGCTGGTGTAATATTACTGAATCCGTTAATATGGTACTTTTGCAGCATTAAATGAGCAGATTCCCCATCGACGCTGTATTTTACCGATTTAAAAAAAAAAATTAGAATATTCACAATTATGTTTTCACAGTGGAGAATGACCTGAAGTTCTCCGACAGACTTGGAAAGAGAGAAGTGAGCGAAGTTTACAATCTTAGTTGCAATCTGCAACCTCGCCACTAGATGCCACTAAATCCTACACACTGCTGCTTTCAGTCCAACAGACGGCATCATTCAGTGTTCTGAGTTTTCACACTTATACTTTACCAACTGAATGTCTAACGGGATCTGCTCATAATTAGATACTCCTAATTAAATAGGGCTCTGTTTTTCCAGGAGGAGGGGCCGTATACGAGGCCTCAGAGGTAGACGGCTCAGAGAAGCAGTGGTTTCCGAGGCTGGGCTTGCTCTACTCCTCCAGGCATTTTGGTTTTCACTCGTCTCTACTTTTAGAAACTTGGCCGTCGGGGGAAAAAACAAACTCCCCACTTTTGCCAAAACCACAAACGAGTCACAGACATGGAGCAGCAGATGATGTCGTATAGCGGACGGCCTTCCTGTCTAAGTAAACAGAGATCCAGACGGGTGAGGAGTGGGAGGCTGTGGTCGGCTTCAGACTGGCAGCACCGGGCCTCACCCACACCCACCATAACAGGATATGGTCCTCGGGCCCACACTCAGGATGATTGCATCATGTTATTATTTCCTTTAGGTTTTACCATTTAGTTGCGTGGTATTAGGCTATCCAATGCACACCGTGTGCCATGTGAAGAGCTGGTTTGAAGGCTCTGGAAAACATATCTCTGTGTGGTGTTTCTGACCATAGTGACAGTGAATGAGGTTATTTATATACATACGTAGGTCTGGATAAGTGGGCATGGAGAACATTAGTAATTAGGTTTATATGACTCAACAGATGGTACACAGGAGATATGTAAGCATATGTGTGTACTATGTAACCACCAAATGTTTTTAGAACAATCATTTTACCTGCTAGTATGATAGGAAGTAACTAAAAATATTAACCCAAGTACAGTTTTGAGATATTTTTCACCCAGTGTTCCTTTTTATTTTTACGCTAATAATCCTTTCCACTTTAATTATCCTTTCCACTTAATTTCAGAAGCAGACATTCTTGGTCTTACTCCACAACACGTGACAGTTATATGTATATTGGTGCTTCACAAAACACATGATCATAATTAACTAAACTAAATAGGATACACTTTTCTAGAACACAACCTGACAATGAATACATAGCTTCATCTAAACGTGGGTTGTCCTGCTCTATAACTGTTTAGTACTTTTCGCTATTTCCTTTTTATAACTGAAATATTTTAATTAGATGATAATTGCATCTCTTTGAACTTCAACTATAGAACCCCAGGTTCTATCTTATATGAGACATTACATTCTATGTGTGTCATATGTTCCTTCATGTCCAATCTTAATCTGGAAAATACCTATTAACCTTAGCTGTATAACACTATTTCACTCTGAAATGTTTTATGATACTATAATATGGACATACTTGCAGTATTCTTGCAATGTGCTTAGTTTATTGTGCTTTTGCGTATTTGTAAAGAACAAAATAGTAACAAGTGTAATAAAGTAAAACCCACCTTATGTCAGTTAGTGCTGCATGTTCAAATGCATATTCAATCAAATTAAACTAGTTGACACAGTAATCCTGCAACTTCCAAAGCTCCTAAATGGCTTTTTTTATATAACAGAATATAGCCTTTATTTCAGGAAAAACCTTGAATGCCCTCAACTGAATATTTTTAAAGTAAAGTGTCCAAATACTTCTTCCACCACCTCGATGCTGCGTGTACAATGTAGGTGTCTGATGCCATGTCTGGTTACAGAGGCTCTTGTTGTGTCTACACAGCGGTCAGACCAGTTGCACTGCGTGTAAACACAGACATAGCCAGTGAACCACAGTGGGTGAAAGGCTGTCCTCCCACCTCCTCTCACCAGCCCCACAGGTGGTCAGCTCGGGGCCGCGTCGGCTTCGGAACGCCTACATTGTCAAAAAACAAGTCCTCACAACATCCCTGATCGTCACAAGAGGATTTATGGCACCCACGGCTGGTTTCACGGGCTCCTCTCAGACTGTAGTAAAAGCAGTAAATATAGAAAACAAACTCGTTGGGCTTTGAGGTTGTGGTGGAAGGGGAAAGGATGATTTGATTAAATGAATGCGCAATGTCCTTGTTGTTTTCATTGGTCGGGTAGCAGAAGAAAACAGGAGGACATAATGCTAAAGGACGCGTTGCAAAGCTGCGAACGAGACAAAGAAATTGCCCACAGAGTCACAGTCACCTCTGCAGCCAGGACGGTTAGTGGTATTCACGGCCGTGTCCTGTCTGAGCTGTGTGAGGTGGAGATGTGATAATCCAAACCTTAATAACTGTGTGCAGTTAGAGGCCTGAAGGGAGGATTTATAGTGTTGTTTGTATGGTCTATTTGAGTCAACCACAGCAGACTGTTGCTTCCTCCTGCTTCTTGGAGGCCCTGGGGAGAGATGTGTCGTGGGAGAGGGAGCCGAGAGACACGCGTACACCAACCCATACAGACAGACAGACAGACAGACACACTTACTCACAAACACAAACAGCCACTAAGAGCCAATACTGCAACTCTCAAGCCAGTGTGGTGGTCGGTGCGGTTTAGAAAACTGCAGGGTTTGTCTTAGTCCAGAGGCTCCGGGTGTCAGAAGGCGATGCCTTCTGTGACCACAGTGCTCTTAAATTGTGAATTATTGTATTTGAGTACAATGAGTTCCTAGTCATTATGTATCTGTAACAAAGTAAAAAGTACTGTTTTACCTTTAACATTTCAAGCCAACCCTCGTAAGACGAGGTAAACTATAACAATAGTAGAAGAGATGCTATATTCAATGGAGGCCATGCCGGCAGCTAGTCGAGGTTACATAACGGCTTATCTCTCACATTCACATACGAGCAGCTTGCACACGTTGTGAAGTAACACCCATTTTAAAAAGAGTTAGCTAGTTGAGGAAATGAACACCAATGTTCGGAGACATGAGAACGTCGGCTCACACAACACCTGCTTTTGCACGCTCAAAAAAATGATGTATCCGTTTGTGACCTTGCAAGTGAAACTTTCTGCCTTTTTGTAACGTGCGATCCAAGGTTTAAAAAAATCGTTGTGTTGTTAACGAATGAGGTGAAGTATTTTAGTGTTTGTCCTGCTCGAAACTAAAGTAGGCTGCAGTAAATTCCCAAGATGGCTAGGATTGTAATACGATCTCCCTCGGACAAATTCTCTCGACACCCCCGATACGTTTGAATGTACTGGTAGTCTGAAGTATGCAAACTCAATCCGTACAACAACCCATGACCCGTTACATCTAACCGAGGCTTGTACAGTTTTACAGCTAACGGATGAGCATGAGTTGCATGAAGCCTCTTGTGACGAGCTGCAAGTTTGAGGCAGATGTGGACATTTATGTGTGTGAGGACACACGGCAGATATGTTGTAATGTACCACAGAGGAACTGGGTGGGGTGAATACTGGAAAGTCATTTGAGGAATGCATGAATGTGACAATGAAACCTCAATTATAAACTGTAACTAAAAAGGTGCTGAGAAAGAAAACTATATTTTTAAGACAGATGTATGCTGTGCTCTGGATAATACAGACCTCCATTTGTCTTCCATGCAGTGTAATATCAACATTTGAGGATCGGTTCATTCCTGAATGACGGAGGGAAAACAGTGACTGTTAAATGGAAACAGATTTAAAGGTGCAATACGGGATTCAGAACAACTATTTGCGGTAATACCTCAGCAGAGAATGCAGTTGCTCCCCTTCTGTGTGTTGTTATCCAAGCTTCTCCTTGCTTTTGTTACATATAGCCGGGACGGCCGTGCATATATTTAGTGCATGTTTTTTTTGCATGTGACCGTGCCCCACTGGCTGCCTCCCTGGCTAGCTCACGTGCTCATATGGCAGTTAAAGCTGGTGAAGTCGTGCTGACTGATGGGGTCGTTTTAAAAGACTAAACACTGTTAGCTCTGTCGGCATGTATGCCGTAGTTCGCACTGTTAGCATCGTTAGCGCCAATAGCTGCTCGGTCAGCGGTCGCAATGTTGAGAGCCAATCAAAATGCTCAAAATCTTGTTTATATCACTTTTAAGATACCATGCATGTGTGTGGTTTGTTTTCAAAGGAAGTTAGGTTGAATGACAAAAAAAAAAGAGCACAGCAGGAATTTCGTATTCTAAAATGAATACATAACATAGCAAGAACCCTCATGCAGGGGGAAACAAAGTGGCTGCTCCTATGTAAATGAACAAGTGTGACAAGTCATGTTACGATGGACACTAATGTCTATCGTAACATTACATAATGTGTGCTTCTAGAGGGGCCAGCATGAAAGTGATGTCCCTTCCTCAGAAGGGTCTGACACACCCATAACGCCTGTGGATGTTAGATTTAGATTTCACCAGCTGGATTTTTTAGATTTCAGGAAAATAATAATAAATAAAAACTTTACTGGCACAGATGCACAATTTTAATGCATGTGCCCCATGCATTAATAAAGCATTGCATAACTGCACTAGTTGGTAGAGTCACATGCTCTCTGCCGGCAAAGATGAGTGTCAAGTTCAATAACTCCATATTGTGTTTATACACAAACCATAGGATTATACAGATAGTATATTTGTGACTACAAGATTAACACATTAAGCAGTGCTTGCAATATTTTCTACCACTGTGCTCTAAGTGATTGTCAACTTTCCATCCCATAAAAAGGACAGCTTGGTGATTACAGCAAATGGGCATCAACCCAATGTATACAATGAGTTTTTGTAAAAAACACTATATGGAAACTTATTGATGTGATCTGTATTACTACACAGAACCGTTACACTGAAGCCAAGTAAAGTTTCCTTTGAAGTAGTCTTACGTAAACACTCAATTTAGATCAGGGCTGTGCTCCATCCCGCCTTGTGATTCCACTTATCGCTCACACCAACTGTTTGGTGAGCAAGATAGTGAAAGCTGTCTGTTCGCCGACCTTAGCAGCTACAAGTGTTGAACTGGGGACTTTATTTATAAACGTCTACAAAATGTTGTACACACACACACGTGCAAAGACTCCTCACAGTTCTTTACTTTTGAGGGGGACAGGGCCCTCACTTTGTACTACCTTCAGAGTAATAATCAGGAGAGCGCAACAGAGTTGACTGTAGGATTATTTATTGACACAGAAGTGCAACTTTCCTCTGAACATATCAGTCAAAATCTCTTTTGAGGTCAGCTGTAAGAAAGCAATAAATATGGTAGATATAAAAACATGCCAACATTTGATGCCATCAGTTAAACATTTAGAAAAATTGTAACAGTCAGCTAAATAAGCTGCCAGGTAGAAACTTAAGGCGAGGCGGTGTTCTGCTTGCAGGCTGAGTACATGCTCCTTTCAGCTGATGGTAAAACCTGCAATACACAAGAAAAAAAGAAACCGTCAGAATCTCACATTTGGACACAGATTATGTTACAGGAAAGGTCTGATGATAATGTACCTTTGTTTGTTAGAGAGACTTCTGGATGTTGTTCAGGATGTCACCGTAGACAAAGTTGAACAGCTGTTCCTTTGACTTGGTTCCATCTAGCTGCACTGTAATAGCAAAGACATATTTAAAATAAATATTGGAAACTTTGTCTGTAAATGACTGATAAATGATTATTCCAAAGTGCGTCAACTTACCGACGTCAACATCTGATGACTCCATAATGTTCTTATGTTTCATATACATGGGCCAGACGTGACCATCGAATAGGCCGGGGGGGTCTGGCACCGTGTAGTTCCTAGAGCTGCAGAGAGATGCACCAATTACAAACATTTTTTTAAAAGACCAGACTATAAACACCAGTTAAGAACAGCGTATGAACGCTGAGGCACTTACCACCTCCTCTTTTTGCATTCTTCATATGGGATGGAAATAAAGTAACTTTGGTGTAACGCGTTGATCAAAGGTCTGCAAGGGAAGAGGCGAATGAATGTCACAGCTTACCGGTCCCATTTCTTTTATGGTGAGACTCACTCAACGTGAAGAGCACATGTTCTTACCTGTAGGTGTAAAGCAGAAAGCCCTCTACGATAAGGATGTGAGTCTCCTCCTCATCCTTATCGTGAGATTTTGGGACAATCTCAGTATCCAGGGTGTTATTGACGCCATGAGACTTCTCAAACTTCACCGGGTTGTCCAGCCATGCGTAGATGGTACTCATCATGGCGTCCATGTCCAGGGCAGTAATGACTGAAAAGCAAAAGGTGGGAAGAAAGGAAGGCGAAGGAAGAAATGTATAGAAAATCGCAAAAAAGAGAAAAATGTCAGAAAACAGTTTTACACTTTGTTCAATTTATATTCTGCATGCAATATAGACGATGTGTTACAGCAGCAGACACACATATGCATTCATAAAAACCCAGGCTTACCATCGTACTGCTTAAAGCCATCTTCACCAACTTCAATCTGATCTTGAGTCTGAAACATACATTGATAAGATGTACCAAGGTACATTCCACTAGAGCTACACTCTGCTATACGGAAGGCTCTGACAGTGTTTTTAACTCACTAGGTCAAAGGTATAGAGCAACACAAGCAAGTGTTAACACCCCACCAACTGATTACTCAGAGCAATCCCCTTGTTTAACTACATCCCACAAGGCAAAGAGGTGTGTGTGTACGTGGCTCACCTTGAAGAAGTCATCCTGATGTACCACACAACAGTTGGGCAGTTTCTTGATCAGTCGGTTGGTGAGGGTGGTCTTTCCTCCATTGGTTACGCTGAATGGAACAAATACAAATGTAATGAATGGTGGACAATGGGACCCATACAAAAAATACATTTAAAAAAAACCACCTGATAAAGCTGACGGCTTAATGTTTGACCATCACATTCTGGCACGTCCATTTTGGAAGTGCAGTTATGGCCTACAGTCAGCATGGCATGATAAATATGTAATTACACTCTACATCTTTACTTATCTCCACAATAAAACAAAGTGGTATACCACAAGTAGACAAGTCGGAGCAGTTTGTAGCACGCAAGCACACAAGTACATTTTTTAATAGATTTTAGGTGTCGCTATCTAACGTCACATGTAAGGAAATACGTGTTTTAACTAAACAAATGGCGAATTTGCTCACATCTACAGATATGAATATCTACGCTCCATTTATTGATATACTTCGCTCGAAAGGAAAATATTACAGAAATCAACACGGGCATATTTAGTCATTGAACACGAGTAAAAAAGAAAAAAGGAAGCGACAATCTTGCGTCTGTCATGACCGCCCTCCCCACGTGGACCCTTAGCTAGCTAGCTAGCTTAGCGTTAGCTTCAGGTCATTCATCCGTCGAAACTCACCCGCCGATGCCGATGATGTACTTCATGATGCCGGGTCGAGGGAGAGTTCAAAAAACGTCAGTAAAACCGGTTTCAGGATCACAGTGATCAGACGGGAAGAAAGCTTAAAAAGAGAAGGTTACAGGAAACGTCAACTACTTGATTCCTCCATGGCACTTAAGTTAAGTGAGTTAGGCGAGAGCAGAGACGAGGTGTCACTCGGACGCGGTCTTGCACCGAGAGAGGGCCGTGAGCTGGAAGTCGCTTCTACACATACTGAGGAGAGGCGACGTGATTGGCTATTTAAGCACGACGGGTCTCACTGAAGGACTCTCAGCCAATCAGGAGCGAGTGTTACCGCAGCTACTTCCCCTACTTCCTCCCTACTTTCACTTCACACCTTCTAACCTAACCCATGATGTCACCTTTGAATTTTTTTAATGAAAAAAAATAGAAAAATTAAAGTACAATAACAAGTATGAATTGGTACTCCGATATCCCAATAAAGTAGTAAAACCATAAGGTAGAAGTACTCTGTTAAAAGTAAAATGTCTACATTCAAATTACACTTAAATAAAAACATATTCCTTAAACTACCAAAAGTGAAATGCAAAATGGCTTGTTTCTGAAAAATATTTATGATATTATTGGATAATTATTTATGCATTATTTTGGTCCTCACTTTAAAGTTGTAATAATAATAATAATTACTTTTTTCATAATTATTAGAAATCTTTAAAGTAACTAAAGCTGGTCAAATAAATGTAGAATATGTGCCTCCAAAATGTAGTTGAGTAGAAGTATAAAGTGGAAATACACAAGTAAAGTACAAATTCCTCAAAATTGTCCTTACAGTAACTTCTGTAACAAATAAACTCTGTAGCAAAATGACTTTGCTCTTTACTTTGGGTCCTTTATTTATAGTATTCTACAATTGTGTTGGTGCGACAAGACCGCTATCCTCTGGAATATTGTCTGTCATGAAATAAAATCACCAAAAAGAAGCAAAACACTGTGAACAGAGTATTTGCAGTCCATTGTTTGAAGCATTTAACGTATGTAAGGGCCTCTCTTTACCACGGGGACCTTAACCAACACATGTTAATTATAGGGCAACAAGAAAATAGTTCATATTGGTGTCTGAATCCGAGACACAAACAAAAAGGACAACATTTCTTGACGCACTCACATTGCTGTGGTGTTTATTTCACCAGCCTGCAGCTGACCTCTCTCTGGTTTGTTTTGAAACTTCCCAAACTCCATGACGGTTTCCTGAGGTTGCACCAAAATATTACTTATGATGGGGTTTACACCCTTCGAGAACCTCAGCTATGAGGAGGAAGTCGCCAAGAGAAGTAGAACTCAGCTCAGTTTGTAAGATTTCTATTCATAGTTTGACTCGGCTTCATTCTGCCAATTTGAAGGGGCGATTTTTTGGATTTCTTAAAGTATACAACACATTTACTGCGCAGAGCTTTTATATTAATGGATGAGACTGATATGATGGTGTAAGGGGGTCAAGCTGTGATGAGTAACATTGAAATAAAGTAATAACTATGTTGATTTCTTAAAGGTTGACATGCTTCTCATTTGGCAACGACGTGATACAACGACAATACCATCACTTTTATACTGTGACTGAGAGATTATGGTTCTGAAAAGCGCAACACATTAGGCTCAAATCATGTTTTTCACGCAAGTGGGGAAGGAAGCCTTTTCTGTGGCGTATCTGATGATGTATTTCACAACTCAACCTTGATCTTATTAGAATATTTCAGTTACTTGGAAAGCTATGGCCTCATCAGATTCGATGTGTCCTTTAAGTTTGAACAAAGCAGTTTTAGTTTGCACATTTGTGTGTGATGGCGTTAATAATTGAATATGATTGTTCGAATGCTGGGTTATTCAGCAGTTGTATAACCTGTAAGAGAAACAATCCACACATTTTTTTAGATATATCACACACTAGTGGTGGTAGAAATACTCTGATTTCTTACTTGTAAAAATACACAGATTTAATTAATAATCTTGCAACTTGGAAGTATTAACATCAAAACAGACTTAACTTTAAAAGAATTTGTGTTATATTAAAATGTATATTGCATTATTAATGCTGATGCATCACCGTACAGTATATGCCAGTGTTGTTGGAGAAGGTGGAGTACATTTTATATAGAATGCTGGATATTTGCATCTATAATAATTTATCATATTCTATGACCTGATTATCTGTTTTGTTTACACAAAAAAAAAAGAAAAAAAAGTACATCTGAAAACAACTATTGCATCAGATATGACAGTATCAAGGTAAAAGTACAAAATTACATGAAATGGTAAGTCAGTATGAAGTAACAACATGATCAATTGTACCATGCCGTAAGAAAATTAATAATTAAACTCAACACAATGAGATTAAAGTACAACAACTAATAAGTACAACAAGCTAAACATGCTTTATATGTTCTAAAACCAACATGAACCTAAAAATGGTATTGCAGTCTAATATTTGTTTGCATGCTTTTTTAAATTTTGTTCCAGTTTTGCTAAATGTAGTGGCTTTTAAAACACATCTTAACGAAGCTGTAAAAAAAAACAACTGCTGCTCTCTTTTCCATCATCATGTATTTCTTTCCTGAGTTTAGTCTCCATTAGTGTGTCCACTCACACAAACACCGTGTTACGCACTTTCTGTCACGGGGTGTGTCGGCCAGAGTATGAATCTGCTTCCTTTCAATGACTTCCAGTTGTCATTGTGCAGGTTTATTTCCAGTGCTGTGCGTAATAGCGCAATGTTTCTACCCAGAATGGAGATGTTAAATCTGTAAATGGTCATTTTGTGTCATAAATCTAAATCTTTCAGTGGAAAGTCAGCTGTGGCTGGTTTTTATTTTCGCCACAATGTTTCCTGACATGAAGATCTTAGATGCTGAATCAGCTGCGCAGCAAATATCGCCCCATCCCACACGAATGTCTCATGAACCTGAGAGATACAGCGAGGTCCGGTACGCTGTGTCCCGTTCTCCCCTTGTTCAGCTGTTTACATTTCATCTCGGATCTTTTTCAGCAGTCGCATTTGTGTCGTCCTGCATTCTTCACATTTAATCTGATCGTATTCCGTAAATTCCAGATGTTCTGCATGACTTTTGTTTCACACTGTATTCGTGGAAATATGAAGACTGCACCGTCTGATCTGGCCCGTGTGATACAGTCACGTAAAAAAAAACAAGGCGTGCGTCAGGGCTATAGCATCCTCGTATCCCTCAAAAGGTTGTGCATTTTTTGTTATGTGACTCAGAAAATGAATGCAGTTTGATAGTTTCTGCACATTTTGTTCTGCTCTTATTGTTGAGTCAAACCTTCAGAACTGCTGGCTGCCATCTGCTGGCTGATCAGACCTCAGTTTGAGAAGTTTATTCTCTCCCTCTCTCTGATTTGACCAAACGACAAGTAGACACACACGCTCACACACACGCACACACGCTCGCACACACACACACGCACACACACACACACACACACATGCACGCCCACACACACGCACAAACACACACGCACACACACACACACACACACACACACACACACACACACAATATAACAGTGCTGAACAGGGATAATACAAATATAGACAATAGTGTTCATTTGATTTAATTTCAGCTCTGCTTTCACCAATAGGAGTAACCTTTGCCCACATATTTGGTTGGCATCACTCAGTATTTCAATAAGAATGGCTAATGAACATTGTTAAATATCTTTAGATATCATTACCAAGTTTCCTTTGGTTTTCTCCTTTATGCATCAGTGTCAGGGTGCTGCTTTCATTTCCCTGCACTTCATCCATGGTCCCTTTTTGTCACAAGGCAGAACCCAATTGCAGACTTTGGAAAAGCAGGTGCACTACTTAGCACTACTTAGCAGCCCACGGATTGTAGCCACCTTGCCCGGACAAGGGAAACCGGGGCACCCTCCCGGAGCCAGACCCAGGAGGGGAGCTCGTCGGCGAGCGTCTGGTGGCTGGGCTTTCGCCCATGGGGCCCGGTCGGGCTCAGCCCGAAAGAACAACATGGAGCAGCAGTCACCCTGTGGACCCACCACCCGCAGGGAGAATTATCGGGGTCGGGTGCTATGTAGACCGGGCGGCGGGCCAGGCGGGAGACCTGGGCGGGCCGATCGCCGGCAGCATAGACTAGCTCTAGGGACGTGGAACGTCACCTCACTAGCGGGGAAAGAGCCGGAGCTGGTGCAGGAGGTGGAGCGGTACCAGCTAGATATAGTTGGGCTCACCTCCACGCACAGCATGGGCTCTGGAACCAAGCTCCTGGAGAAGGGTTGGACTTTGTCCTTTTCTGGAGTTGCCCAGGGTGAGAGGCGCCGGGCGGGAGTGGGGATACTCACGAGCCCCCGGCTGAGCGCCGCTGTGTTGGAGTTTTCCCCGGGGAACGAGAGGGTCGCCTCCCTGCGCCTACGGGTTGCGGGGAGTAAGGCTCTGACTGTTGTTTGTGCTTATGCACCGAACAGCATTTCGGAGTATCCGGCCTTCTTGGAGTCGGTGGGAGGGGTCCTGGAAAGGGCGCCGCCTGCCGACTCCATAGTTCTCCTGGG
Source organism: Cyclopterus lumpus (assembly GCF_009769545.1). NCBI lineage: Eukaryota > Metazoa > Chordata > Actinopteri > Perciformes > Cyclopteridae > Cyclopterus > Cyclopterus lumpus. The sequence goes on from NC_046968.1 coordinate 23,737,667, forward strand.
AGACTTCAACGCTCACGTGGGCAATGACAGAGAAACCTGGCGGGGCGTGATTGGGAGGAACGGCTTACCCGATCTGAACCCGAATGGTGTTTTGTTGTTGGACTTCTGTGCTAGCTACAGTTTGTCCATAACGAACACCATGTTCGAACATAAGGTGGCTCATAAGTGTACCTGGTACCAGAACACCTTAGGCCGGAGATCAATGATCGACTTTGTAATCGTATCATCTGATCTGCGGCCGTATGTCTTGGACACTCGGGTGAAGAGAGGAGCAGAGCTGTCAACTGATCACCACCTGGTGGTGAGTTGGATCAGATGGCGGGGGACTCGGCTAGAGAGACCTGGCAAGCCCAAACGTGTAGTGAGGGTGAACTGGGAACGTCTGGCAGAGGATCCTGTCCGGGAGGTCTTCAACTCCCACCTCCGGAAGAACTTCTCACAAATCCCGAGGGAGGCTGGGGACATGGAATCCGAGTGGACCTTGTTCAAAGCCTCTATTGTGGACGCGGCTGCTCGGGGCTGTGGCCGGAAGGTCATCGGTGCCTGTCGTGGCGGCAACCCTAGAACCCGGTGGTGGACACCGGGGGTGAGGGTAGCCGTCAAACTGAAGAAGGAGGCCTTTCGGGCCTGGCTGGCCCAGGGGTCTCCTGAAGCAGCTGACGGGTACCGGCGGGCCAAAAGGGCTGCAGCGACGATGGTCGCGGAGGCTAAAACTCGGGCATGGGAGGAGTTCGGGGAGGCCATGGAGAAGGACTTTCGGTTGGCCTCAAGGAAGTTCTGGCAAACCATCCGACGGCTCAGGAAGGGAAAGCAGGGTCTACCCCAGGCTGTTCTCAGCAGGGGGGGGGAACTGCTGACCCGGACTGGGGACATCGTCGGGCGGTGGAAAGAGCACTTTGAGGAAGACTTTGGGGTGGATTCACCCATATCCCTGGCAGAGGTCGCTAAGGTAGTCAAAAAGCTCCTTGGTGGCAAGGCGCCAGGGGTGGATGAGATCCGCCCTGAGATGCTGAAAGCGCTGGACATTGTTGGGCTGTCTTGGTTGACACGCCTTTTCAGTGTCGCATGGGGGTCGGGAACAGTGCCCATGGACTGGCAGACCGGGGTGGTGGTTCCCATCTTCAAGAAGGGGGACCGGAGAGTGTGCTCGAACTATCGTGGTATCACACTGCTCAGCCTCCCAGGAAAAGCTTATGCCAGGGTGCTGGAGAAGAGGCTCCGACCGCTTGTCGAACCTCGGATTCAGGACGAACAGTGCGGATTCTGTCCCGGTCGTGGAACAGTGGACCAGCTCTTTACCCTCGCAAGATTACTGGAGGGGTCCTGGGAGTTTGCCCAACCAGTTTACATGTGCTTTGTAGACCTGGAGAAGGCTTTCGACCGGGTCCCTCTGGGGTTTTTGTGGGGGGTGCGGCGGGAGTATGGGGTGCCGGACCCGTTGGCACGGGCCATCCGGTCTCTGTACGCCTGCAGTAGGAGCTGGGTTCGTCTCCTCGGTAGTAAGTCACGTAGTAAGACACGTTCCCGGTGGGTGTTGGCCTCCGCCAGGGCTGCCCTTTATCACCGGTCCTGTTTGTGACCTTCATGGACAGGATATCTAGGCGCAGCCAGGGGGCGGAGAGGATCCGGTTTGGGAGTCTCGGGATCGCCTCTCTGCTGTTTGCGGATGATGTGGTCCTGTTTGCCTCCTCGGACCGTGACCTCCAGCATTCACTGGGGCGTTTTGCAGCCGAGTGCGAAGCGGCAGGGATGAGAGTTAGCGCCTCCAAATCTGAGGCCATGGTGCTCTGCCGGAAACCGGCGGATTGCTCCCTCCAGGTGGGGGCAAACTGCCTACCCCAAGCAAAGGAGTTCAAGTATCTCGGGGTCTTGTTCACGAGTGAGGGTAAGGTGGAGCGGGAGATCGATAGGCGGATCGGTGCGGCTGCAGCAGTAAAACAGGCGCTGTACCGGTCCGTCTTAGTGAAGAGGGAGCTGAGTCGGAAGGCAAAGCTCTCCATTTACTGGTCGGTCTACGTTCCAACCCTCACCTATGGTCACGAACTCTGGGTCGTGACCGAAAGAACGAGATCTCGGATACAAGCGGCCGAAATGAGCTTCCTCCGTAGGGTGGCCGGGCTCAGCCTTAGAGATAAGGTAAGGAGCTCGGACATCAGGGGGGAGCTTGGAGTCGAGTCGCTGCTCCTTCGTGTCGAAAGGAGTCAGCTGAGGTGGTTCGGGCATCTAGTCAGGATGCCTCCTGAACGCCTCCCATTAGAGGTTTTCCGGGCACGTCCAACTGGTAGGAGGCCCCGGGGAAGACCGAGGACACGCTGGAGGGATTATATCTCCCGGCTGGCCTTGGAACGCCTCGGGATCCCCCAGAATGAGCTGGAAAGTGCTGCGGGTGAGAGGGAAGCCTGGGTCGGCCTGCTGAACCTGCTGCCACCGCGACCCGACCCCGGATAAGCGGGTGATAATGGATGGATGGATGGATGGATGGATGGAAAAGCAGGTAAGATGAAAACAAGTATTTGTGAAAAGCAGGCTGGCTATAGAGATTATTGGCAGAGGGGGTCCTGATGAAGCGAGCCGGCGGCCTTGATTGACAGATTAGAATGCAGGTGATCAGTTTGTTCAGCTGTTCTTGCAGCTGTGTGTGTGTGTGTGTGTGTGAATTTTGTGTCAGAAAACCACTGCTTGTCGTCTTGATTTGTGTACCCACGCCTCACCTCACGATCCCAACCTCTCAAGACATCCCAATATAAACACAAACAAAAAAGGATGGGACACAGAGACCATAAAAAATACCCAATCAACGTTTACCTCTGGAGTGTGTTGGGTTTATGGTGAGCAGTGAAGGGAACTAGCATTAAAAAAGGTATTTCCCTTCACGCGTTTTAACAAAAACGATTACGTTCATTTCCCCTTCTGTCCAGCAGGCGGCGGTGGGGCGCCTGCACCGCCAATGAAGGAGGAGCAGAAGAAGAAGTAGTAGTAGTAGAAGAAGAAGCAGCAACCACAGCTGCATTTAACTTTTCAGTTGAAAACATGAACAGAGATCAACACATGAAGGTAAGTAAATCCTCGAACGAACGACCACGACTTTTTATACTCGTAGTAATTTATTGACACGTGACCGTTATGTTGTTTTCATGGCTCAGCCCATGTAACGCTGGTTAGTGGACTACCGTTAAAAACCTCCTCCAAGCTACGAGCTAACTAGCTAGTTAATGGTCTCGCTAAGCTAAACGAGACGCAACACATGTTTTTGTCATGTAACTATTAACGAATTAAATCACGACCACGTCTAATATGTTGGTGTTAGCTTTACTGAACCGAAGAAACAACTTTTACTTTGCATTATTTGTATTATTATTATTATTATTTTTATATATCGGTCAATGTATAAAGTATTTCCCCCCTTTTGAAACAACAGATCAGGAGTAGGACGTTTAAAGTTATCACGGCGAAAAGGTAACCGACGTAAAAACAAACTTTCAGAGACTCAAAAGGGACCTAATCTTCATTAAAATAAGACTCGAACTAAATAAGAACTTCAGGTGTAAATAACTAATTTGTGCTTTTCTCTGAGCTGATCAACCTCTCCTGCAATGGATGACATCCTTTAACATGGCACAGTCAGCCTGTGATCATGTATGATGCACTTTAATGTTTAAGTGTTGTTGTGATGTAACTAAAGCTTGGGTATGAAGGAAATTCCTCCTTATTTTATTCATCAATGAACGGAGCTTTTTCTAGCCGTCAGTAGAATAATTTAATTTTGTATTTTATTACTGAATATAACCGGCCTGTGCCAAAGCGTCACATTTTATGATTGTGATCTTGGGGATTTATCATTGTCTCTGTAACTCCATTGTTCTTCAGGTACTTTTTTTTTTAGACATCATAAGTTGCATTCGATAGGGTGTAATGGACAATCGACATCCTGTTTGTGAAGTCATCCGGTGCCAAAGGAGGGATTTCCCTCTTAAAGTAGTTAGTCAGTGATTGATTTAATGGACTTGCCTACAAAAATCTAAAGAGGAGACTTTTTTTTTTTTCATTTGCAAATATTTCAAACTCCAGCTACAGTTGGTTTATATCACAAATTGTGCCTTATACCACCTGAAAGTTAAATCTGTGACAATGGACATCCCACATTTTTTTCGTTGTTTAAAACAAAACAAAAAAACATCTGTATTCTCCTAACAGGAAGGCTACGGCGACAGTAACAGCGAAGGAGACAGCGACAGTGACAGCGACAGTGACAGTAACAGCAACAGTAGCAGCAACAGTAGCAGCGAAGGAGACAGCGACAGTGACGATGTCGCCAGCATCAGAGATTCGGACAACCAACTCAGCCAAGGAGCGAGCTGCAGCCAGCTAGTTGAATGTGACACTGTGGGGATGAAGAGGAGAAGGGAGTCTTCTAAATGTGACCAAACTGTACTGACGAACATTGAAAAACCACAGGACTGCGATGAATACTACTTCATGAACCTTGTGAAACTGTTCAAAAAGTTGTCCCCGCAGAAGAAGTCTGTGGTCAGGATGAAGATCGAGAGACTCCTCTTCGAAGCCGAGTTTGAGTAGAAAGCGTTTCCATCCACGCAAATTATTTTTGTGTTTCCTGTTTATTAAGTTTTATTGAAAGATTTGTAAGAAATACACTGAGTCTTCATTGGAGGTGCAAACTGGATCGTTTACAAGCTCTGGAGCGTTGTTACTATTCACTGTTAAAATGCTCCATTTGCCTTCTGGGCTCAACATCGGCAACAAGCTAAATTACATAATTTCTTGACTTTGTTGGTTTAAAAGTATGTCGTTGATCAAAACTAATGTTGTGCTGGTGGCTCACACATTAGCGTTCAGAAAGCTGGTAGCACTCAAATCTGCTATTTGTCTGCAATAGTTTTTTGTGAAAAATGACGCCACAATTTGACAATCACCTGTAAGCGGTGCTCGCAAATCACCTTTTATGAAATAGGGTCTCTGGTTTGTTTAAGTCGTATACATGTTGGAAGTTTCTGACACAGGATGAGCAGGTTTGACCATTTTGGATCTTAAGAATATTCTTTAGCCCTGCATGCTGCTAACGGACGCTTTTCTTTTACTCCGTAAATCTTTTTTTATTTTTATGTGGCATTAATCAGTATGAGAACAGCCACAATGTTTGAGTACTTCGAAACAAAAAGTAAAATGCTTTGTATTAAAACAATTGGTTCACACACTGCATTTAAACGTATACTTTTGACACTGTAAGAGATGTACCGTATGGTTATTAACGAATAAGCAAAGATTTATGCAGGTACAGATGCATTGTGGGACATTACTAATACTCTGGGCCAGTGTTTCTCAAATGCACAAAACAAATCAAGCTGCTGTTTAAGTCTGAAATCTGTTAAGAATTGTTTTTGTGCGAATAAAGATCCTGCAATATGTTTATGTGTGGGTGTCCGATTTATTTGTGGAGACAGACAAGAATCTGATGCACAAGAATTTTAATTGTTAAAAAAATCATTTGTTATACAAAGATAAGTGATAATATATCGTGATGTGAACATCACCTGAGGTGCATGATTATACAGTAGAACTGTGATGTCACAGCTTTTTATTTTAATGTAGCTTACATGTTTATTCTTAATAGCACGACGAGTGAAACAACATCCCAGTGAAGTAAAGGCCTTGGTCTTGTGCACAAAACGAGAAGAGAAAAATACTGTATATGATGTAGAAATAAAAGGAAGACTAATGTTTACACCAGTGGTTCCCACCCTTTTGCACTCATAGCTCGAAAGCTATATCTGCGTGACCCATCAACACTAACCAGGCCAAGCAAAGAATGAGAGGGTTTTGTCTCCATGTTACTTTGTTTTAGAGGCATGAGGTTGTAAAGGGATCCAGTAAATCACAAGAAAAGGAGAGGAATGTCTGAAAAACTCAATATAATTTAGTTTTGCGTAAAAAAAGCTTTTTTTTTCTTCAGCTTTCCTCTTCTGTTTAACATCTCAGGACCCCTCAGATCTTTCTTGTTACTCGATGAGCGATGACAAGTTTTCAAGTAACCATGTGGCGACTTTACATTTCTGACTCCACAGAAGAGGAGGGATCTTTTCAATTAACCACCTGACTTGTAGCAGTAGACTCCGTGCTTGTGCTGAGGAGGTGGGAAGCCAAAGCTGCGCACCCCGGGCTCAGAGGGACCGCAGTGTATTCGTGGCTTAGTGATGGGATACCGAACGCTTCCATCGGACAGCCAGCCGGCGTCACAGTGGTCCAGCCCTGTTAGTTTCCAGGCGGCGTAGAGCTGTCCGACCTTGGCGATCTCTGCTCCGTCCTCCTGACACGCCTGCTGAGCCTCAGTCAGGTTCATCTTGTGAGAGGGCTGTAGATAGTAGACCTTCCCTTTGAAGGAAACACATTTATTGGGACATTTAGAGAAACTACTGCAGGCTGGATGACGCTCTTTAGCATTACACCAAGTCCATCTAATTTGAACTGGCTGGTTTTCAAGCATATATTCAAATGTGTATCCTATTATTCTGCTTATTATGCTTGTACGGTGGGAAACCTTTGCTAGAAAACATTAATAAGGTGGGAAAGGTGGGTACAATCTTCTAGAGATGAAATGTAAAGGTTCAAATAATATTTTTTGTAGTGTGTGTACTAGCGCTCGTATAACGTTTAGAAATGTTTCTAGTGGTTTGACTGAAGTACTTATTGATGTGACACGTCAACGTAAGAAAGGCACAGGTGTACATAATGACATTAGCTGCCTTGGTTTCAGGGTCCTGGTCCTGATCAGCCCTTTTCACAGCAGCCATTCTGACAGGGCGTTGCAGGGTAAACACAGCTGTCATCAATACATTAATTATGGCCCTGTTATTGCTTGGTTCACTCGAATGGCTGTAACGTTTAATAGAAAGGGATTGTAATCAATATTATCAATGACACCTGTGTTTACTTTGCTGCTGTGAAAAGGGCTGATTGAGCACTCGTTAATGTTATCAGGGACACCTGCTTTTCCTGCTACAAAACAAAACAAAAAACCTTTTCTAGAACCAGATCTTGAACTTGTCCCACACCGCCTCACCTCGGAGTGAAGAGGAGAAGCAGAAGACATCGTAGCGATGAAGGTGCAGGTGCCGTCGACCGTAGCTCCGGACACCCGGGGTTACAGCGTGGCCGCCGCAGGGCACTCTGGGCCGGGTGATGGGGTACTGGACCGTCCCATCGGCCAGCCAGCCTGCATTGCACCAGTTCAGGCCCTCCTTCCAGGACTGGAAGAGCTGTGTGAAGGTGGCCAGTGTGGAGTCCTGCTCCTCACAGGCCCGCTGGGCTCCTGGGAAGCTGAGGTGGTAATGACCACCAGGGTGCTGGTAGGGGAACACCACCCCTGAGTGGAGGAATTGACATTATTACACACAGTATGTGGGCTTCAAAGGCGAGTCACTGGGACACTTTGATAGAACAAACCCATCGTTAGTGTTATTAGTAAGACTGCTTTGTGAAAAATGCCAATAAACTCAATTAAACTACAGCTAATACTTGTATAGCTTAAATATCCACTACCTTTTAATGTGTTACTCCTATTGCTACACACACACTCGTAATAACAATGAGACTAATATTGCCAGATATGATTACCGTACATTTCTATTTGACAGAAGAATGGAATCAAGTGAGAATCATTGTTAGCAAGCAAGAAACCCTTGTAACACATTTAATTTAGATATACACTTCACAATCATACAGGTGGATACCAATACCAAAACAAGTAAAACCTAAACAGACTCAAAGCTCTATTTTTCTCTGAATAGAAATAAATACCGGCCCCTGTCAAATGAAAGGAAGTCATGGTATGGACACATTGTACCTCGTAACTCCAGATTGACTGAAGTGCTCCTGTCCTCCAGTCCATCCACCACCTCGCAGTGGTAACTTCCTGTGTCATTCAACAGGAGGTTACTCATCACAAGCGCAGCGTCTCCTGGGGAATCCTGTCTGAGCTGCACACGGCCCCTGACCAACAGACGCACTGAGTTTAATTAAACACGAGAGAAAAGAGTAAATCACGAATGAATCATTTTGTCCCTCCAACAACCTGAAGGCCCCAAAACTACGACTGCGGAGGCCGACGGCCACCAGCACGTCTGTCTCATGTCCCCCAGCAGCAGGCCGCCAGGACCACTTGACCCGGACCCCCCTTGGCGAGCTCAACTCGGGCTCATACCAAAACCTGCACGGCATAGTGGCATTGCCCCCTCTGACCGCAAACACTGATGGCTGAGCAGAGTCCACGTGGAGCTTCACGCCACTGAAATGAACTGTAGGAAATACAGACATTAGTTACATCTATGAATGTGGACGAAGAGAACGCTTTGATTTTATTTTTTATATAAAACACAACATTTATCCTGTGCATACTTTCTTTGTTGCCATTTCCCTTGAGGTAGTCGTGGTAGAAGAAGTTGTTTGGGAGTGTGGGGGCAGCCAGGGAGAGAAGCAGCTGAGCCCCCAACAGCAGCAGAGTTTGGAGGCAACAGATCATCATCAAATCCTGATCCTCAAACAGAAATCTGATTGGCTCCTCCGACCCTAAAATCACAGTTGAATAATGCCTTCTGTACGACTGTTTTTTATACAACCTGCTCTGTTTGTACATTTCGATGTTGTGACCGGACAGTGTCAGTAGAGGTCAGCATGACACCGCGTTGCTGAGCTCCATCTAATTTTTTTTATGAAACTGTAATTTTGGCCACTTCAACAACTTTAAGCATTTGACACGTGCTAGTAGAAAAAGAATAATAAAATAATGTGTGAAGCATTCTGACGCCCCACAAGCTGCTGCTTTAAAAAAAAAAAAACGATTTAAAAAGAGAGAAATGTTGATTATTTGCAGAATAAGTGTTCATTTGCAGGTCGTCTGGAACTATTTCAGTTATTGCCATAATTGCAGCACCTGTGACATTGTTTGACTCGATGTAAAATACCTGGACGAAGTGAAAATGACCAAATACAAAAGGTCTAATACACATTATATTTCGTAAAGCGAATTTCAGAAGCTGATTTGACCGATAACGTGACTCGTGTATTAAAAGATTACCGAACACATATTGGACACATATTTGATTGATTTTTCCTCACTTACCGTAAAACACTTTGATATTCTGCTCGCGGGGTTTAAATCCTTGTCGAAAAAGGGGAAAAGCTTTGATGTTGCGGAGCAGATGTCAGAAGAAGTCTGCTGGGAACAAATGAGTTTCTTCAAGAGGTCGCAGAGGAGCTGAAGCGGTGCATCTGTAGTCCGTGACGTAAGAGGGCTGCGATGCGGACCTGCAGTCGGACTGGAACCCCACCCGAGGGTGTTGCTGCAGCCAGAGAGTGAAGGAGTACAATGATGTCCCCCAATGTCATACGTCGGCATTTCACATTCATAGTAAAATTAAGAATGGGGAAAAAAAATATTGCTATTGTTTTTAAAAGTCTAGCATGGATTTGTTCAAATGTGCGTTTTCTTTTTTTTTGTTGCATTTTCACAGCATATTCTGCAAAACTACAAATATATACAGTATATATATATACATATATATAATGTATATATATATATATATATATATATATATATATATATATATATACTGCAAAACGTAACACTATGTTATCCCTCCAAACCATTCAGTTTTATTTTTTAAGACAGTTCAGAGGGCTAAATCTGCTTTAGAGCACAGTATAAATATAAATTGGATCAAATGTGATAACATTTTTATACTGCAAAACTGTTTAAGTGCACCGGGTGAATGACTAACTATCTTAAAGCACAGATGAGTTATAGAATCACAATTGTTGTTATTACTGTAGGGCCAACCATTAGATTTAAGCTCAAGTCGCACAGCTGTTTGTGGAGAGATAACTTGGGAGAAAACTCCAGAGCTCTCTGAAAGCAGATGACTCCAGCTGGTATATGTGTTTTATCTTCTCCTGGAGGCCCTGTGATCTTTTATAGGAAACTGTGCTATGCTGTGCAAAACATACAATACATACACATATCTACATGCAGCAAGGCATGGACACGCACGGTGAGGCAGATGTGTGTCCTTTGCCGTGTTCATTTCATAGAGATGAAAGCCGTTGCCAGGGGCCAAACATACCAGGACTGCGAGTTTAGCCGGGAGACGAGTGCCTAACAGGGTGTAATTACTCTTGTAAACAGCAGGCCCGAAGCCCGGTAGTCCAGCGTGGAGAAGAATCCCAACTTATCTTGTTGTGGTTGGGAAGCAGAATGCAGCATTTTTGGTATTGGAAATGTTCTGAGAGCTTCAAATTGAAATACAAAGTCATACTGTACCTTCCTCTGCTGCGATATGTTACAGATATATCAATTTCTGAACAACGCAGAGATGCTTCCTAAATGGAGAGTTCATCTCCTTCACGCTGCTCCCTTTTTGTCCCCTGTATATTCTGTATGTGGCCTCAATGACCTGCTCATGCAGAACATTTGGTCATACAGGACATTGTATGCAGTGGGAAATAAACTATTATGTAACTGGGGACATTTAGTATATCAGCTCATATACTACAACATGAGAAAGACATGTGTTGTGTCTCTTTAAAACAGCAAAAAAAAGATTACAATTTTAATATTTAATAAACGATCTCAGTTCAAGACCAACAATGAATAATAATAATAATAGTACTAATAATAATTATAATTAAAAAAAGAATGTAAAACAATGTTAATTTTCTACACATCTTTCTACACATTTCACATTTGTTGTAAAAATTATTTAAATTGCAACGAATCTATTTGTAAGAACTAAGTGGAAAGAAAATCAGCTGAAATGTGTAAAGAATACATGAAAAGTCCAACATTTGATTGACAGATCTGTGGGCTGCAGTTCAAATTTGACACATTTTAATTTTCCACTCTTGAACATTATTATCTCTTTCAGGATTGTTCAAAATACAAAAATATTATTGCACAGGCCCTGCGTCATTTGTCATCTGTCCTCCGAACACTGTTAAAACAAAAAGATGGGGTTGCTAACTGGTTAAAACTGGCAATTTAGCTTTGAGGTGAAGAGCACGACTATCAGGAGATCAGGAGTAAATAAAATGAACCAAGAGCAAAGTTAGTTTTTATCCAACGCTATTAAAATTCAACTCATTGATACTTCATACAGGACTCTGTACGTCAAACAACGTGTGAAAACAAATGGTATCGACATGGACATTAAAGTTAGAAAGTGCTACAAGTGTCACAGTCCCAGCAGCCTACAGGACCTTTATTCCTCTGCGGTTGAGGAGATGGAGCGGCCGGATGAGGACGGAGCACTGTTGGATGGAGGAGGCTCTAATCATCGCAACCCAGCAGCTCCATGCGCAGAGTGATGCGCTCGTGCCACTCCCAAGGGACGACGCGGACGTACCGGGCGTAGAACGGAGGCTCGAAGAGATTCTTCTTGTGGGCGTTGTTGTCAATGTTGCCTTGGAAAAGCTGCAAATAAATGTTACGGTCGTGGTTAAAGTAAGAAATAATGAACTATTGAGCAGAAGTTCTTGTACAAAGCACGTTCGGGCCAAGTTTGACGGTTCTGTTGTAAGAAGGACCAGAAGGATGAGGAAGGAAGTGGGCACACTGCAATGAATGCACCCACCGAACGTCTTATCGACCGGACCATCAGGGGGTTGTCAATCAATCGTAGCTGCGCTGCCTTCTGACAACCTTACGACCCAGATCATTACAGCCCCACCCGGACGTTCAGAGCTTTTCAGACGAAGCCCCCCGGGCAGCGTCATTATGTTACAAGTCGGCTGCTCTGTGCTCAGTAAAAAACTTCAAAGCTGCAGTTTTATTGCATCATCTGGGTCCAGCTAATGTAGCTAACAAAATGTCCTCCTCGTTCCCTCAAAGAAAGAAGCCACGGCTCCATTTCTCCAGCAAGAAATGAGACTCGTTTACGATGACGTACATACACAGTATTCACGTGTGTGTCTGACCTTATCGTTGCCGGTGTTCTCCTGCTTCACCAGACTCCAGGACTCTCCATCGATACTGTAAGCAACTTTGAACAGTGTCACAAACTGCAGCACCCCAAAGTCCTTGGCCCCCTGAGTGATGATGCCTGTGAGGCGCTTTGTCTTCTCTAGATCGACCTGGTGAGGGAACAAAGGACACGGTTATACTCTGCAATGGCTTTGAAGGACACTTTTACTCGTAGTGAATTTTTTCTTTTCTCCCCCCCCCTCACCTGGATCCACTCTGAGCGGTTGTTGTGTGCAGGAGACCAGGCGTTGGTCTTTCCCTGCTTATCCAGTCGGGCGAACTGAGGGTGCCACGTGAAGGTATCGATGCCCCACGTGCGGAAAGAGCTGGAGGCCGAAAGCTGCCCGTCGGAGACGAGGCGAGACTTCATTCCCAGAGGCTCGGAGCAACCTGCCGCGTTTGAATAAACTGTGAATCAAAAGCGGACGGAAAAAAGAGGGACGGCGGGGAAGCCCCAACGTGACAGAAAGAGGAAGAGGAAAGAGAGAAATACACCCGAAGAAATTAAATTCAACTTTCATCCACCTGAAAAAATATTCAGAAGAATGCGATTGATTTTAAATCCTTTTTTCACACCCAAGACTGACCAAGAGGACGGGGCAGAAAGAGGCGTACAGAGCGGAAGAAAGAGTAAAGTGTCCACCATCCACCATGTTTCTGTGTAAATGTTCTACATGTTATGTTCGAAGGAGGACCAAAGACATGAAGGTGTTGTTATTCTTGCTCTGTGTGTGCTTTAAAAACTGTTAAACAGTGAGATGTCTCCACACAGAATACTGTGTATACAGTACATTTTCTATCTAACCACAGCTTTATGGAGGCCATGATACGCAGACTTTGCTTTTCAGTGGAACCTCAGCCAGAAGAAATCCACACAGTAAAACAATAGAAACCATGTTTTACCATTGAGTTCACAGCCCACCAGCTCCATGCGCAGCGTGCAGGCCCTGCGGCAAACCACGGGGATGATGCGGACGTACTGGCCCACGATAGGAGGGTCAAAAAGGTTGGTCTTGGTGCTGTCGTTATCCGTGTTGCCAATGAAAACCTGGAGCACACCGACACAGGGAAATATTATGAGAAGCTTTCTGCTGGTAGACATTGGAGGTAACTTCTTTGGGAGGTCTTCTGACCTTGTCCCTCCGTTGGCCATCCACTCTGTAAGTGGTGTAAGCGTTCCCATCGAAGCTGCTCGCCACCTTGAAGACCTTGACGTACTCCGACGTGCCCATGCGACTGGCACCCTGAGTGATGATGCCCGTCAGACGCATCTTCTTCTGCATGTTAATCTGTTGTCAACAAGGGAACATGTGTTAGTCAGCTTCCCGGCCTTCTCAGTCATCGGCCTCGCGATTTCAAAGTGCTCGGTTCTCCCACCTCGATCCAGGGGTTCCTGTCGTGGGCGGACGACGTCCAGGCGTTGACGATGCCCTGGTTGTTGAGTCGAGCCAACTCCGGGCCCCAGCGCTGAAGACCCAGAATGCCGTGGTGCAAAGAGGAGGCGGAAATCTGGGACTCCACGATCGATCCTCCCTCCATCCCCAGCAGAGAAACGCAACCTGGGACACAGCCACTCAAATGTTAATCGAGCAAGTTACTACACTTTCTCCCATTTGTGAGTATTTGTGAGTCTTGAATTTAACCATATTTGTACCTCTCTATAATATAAATCACGTTAAATCAAGTTGAATAGTGCTGTAAAAAAAAAACTTGGGCACTTTATTATGTATTTTTCCAAATTGTCCACTCAAAATAACATTTAGTTATGTGTGACTAACCACTAGTAGTACTAGTAAAATACAACATTTTAATTTAATTTATACCTTTTAAAAAAAATGTTGTTGTTTTTTTGTGTGAAATAAAACGAACAGTTGGTGAACGTACTCAGCTGGCACTGCTTTCCAACGTACGGCGAGGGGCATTGGCACGTGTAGTCGCCTTCGAGATCTCGACATACCCCTCCATTCTTACAGGTCTGGTTGGCACAGTCGTTCACATCTGAAAAAAAACAAACAACCATTGCCTTATTTTCAACTCCTCAAACTAACTTCAGTCAGGAATCACAAAAAAAGATGGTTGTTAGAGATGTGGTGCACACCTGCACCACAGACGGCCCTTAGACAGAGAGCGGAGGGAGGTCGAGGCAGGTGGAGGGCCACAATAGCCGAACTGTGTCTCCAACGTAAGTAGTTTCTTTTAAATTGTTCACGATGACAGAAATGCCCCCGAGGGCAGCACTGAGGAGGCGGGACAACCTTGGCAACCAGCTGAAAAGGCTCAGCCAGTTAAAGGTGAAAGGTCACGGTTGATCATTGTAATTCTGTGCCATGACTCGATGAATGTGAACATACACAGGGTATTTTACGAGGTTATATCCCTTCATCATCAGTTAGCCCACAAACTGTTGTGGCAACTGTATAAAAAATAATTATAATAATAACAATAATAACAGCTCAGATATCCGGATAAACGGATATATATCATATATTAAATACATTTTTACTGATACAATGAGTCAATAAATGTCATATGCACGGTTTCCCAGCTTTGTCTCGATCTACTTAAGATCTTGTTTCTCAAACAAACGCCTTCTTTTCCTCCACAGTCGCCATAGCAACAAAGCAAGTCTGTGGTCACTTTCTTGTCTCCCTTTTGAACGCTGAACACGTAATGCCGTCTGATTTCCACTAGGTGGCGTGCTGGAACAGCATGTCTTCACGGCTTATCCGGCTCAGGATGATGATTGTGATAAAATGACCTACATATTTTCACAGGGGGATGATAAAACAATTTGTGAGAGAGATGATAGTTCAACCTCTTATTCAGACATAAGACCAAGCGATATAATACAGTTTGTCTATGCAAAAAGTCCACTGGGTAACTGCAGGAAAGCTGATCAGAATAGCAGCAGTGCTGTTTTTGCTGGAAGAACTGTATTTAATGGTTGTTATAGTCTTTTTGTATTTACATTATGATCTGGTCAAAAACAGGGGTTCTTCTGGAAATTATAGTTTTTTTATGATGTTTTTCCTCAACCCAACCGATGGTCAGAGTGCAGCTCTATATATTTGTATAATATATATATATATATATATATATATATATATATATATATATATATATATATATATAATATATATAAAATATATATGTATCTTATATTTAGATGCCAACAAAATAATATCATATTTCAACCACAGAATATATTTTAACCTTGCCTTCAAAAAAATACAAGAAGTGAGCTGAAAGTAGTGTAAATGTGTTACTGTTAGTTGCCCTGATAAAAGTAGAAATAGAACTGGATTTAGTTAAACCCAGTGGTTGTGTATCTAATGGGAGGTGGCATGCTGGAAAAGCTTGACCAAATTCACCAAATACTGTGTTATTTTCAATAGGAGGAGACACAGATTAGAATTGAAAAGAAAAAATAAAGAGAGCGTTATTGACTAAAATCGAACCAAGCCGCCTTGACAGGAAACTGACGTTAAGCTCCCCTTTGAGACCACGCCTAACTGCAGTTTCCGGTCTTCTATCGAGGTTCGCACTGTCCCACATCTGGAACATCAGTCAGCTTGATCCTGCACTGAATGTCCCCAATGCACTAAAGCTATCCCACGTTCAATGTCTGACTATTTAACTGTGCTTTTCACTCTTTTGTTTACATTCTGGTGCATATCTATCGTGTAGAGTCCCGCTGCTTTGGCTACTGGAGATTAATTTTCCTATCGCAAAAAGACAACAATCAGCTGGATTTCTCCCCGATACCGAAAGAAACCGTCTGAATCTACTGATTATGAGCTGAGATCTGTTTAACATTCGTGACAAACTACAAAACAAGATCCCAGAGGAAAATGTTAGGTTAAATGTAACTCGTCCAGCCTTATTTCCCCTCTCTAGCTAACTCTACCAGACTTTAGAACTAAAGCAGATGGCAGGTCGACGTAATGCCACATGGGTCAGTTTAATTGCTTTTCCCGTTAACACTAAGAGGATTGGTCACCACTTAGAAACGAATGCCTGTTTGACTGTGACCAGACTGGCACAACACGGCTAATAACAACACTGAGAAGCAGGTGATCCGACCGAGAGAAGGGCCAGGAAATAGCCTTCACATGTTGTGGCAACACCGTTAACGTGACATTCGTGCCAAGTATACAATCCCCCCCACCTATGCAAATCAAATGAGATGCAAATATAGCTACAAAGTCACTTTGCATCTGAAATATACTATTGAAACATCTCTCATATCATTAGATTTAACTGTGACTTTATTTACTGTATGTAATATACAGATTAAACCTCATTCCAACAGTCCTGCCTGTGACGTGTGTCTGAATCAAAATTAGAAAAGGTTTGGGAGTAGACGACCACATCTGCAGGAAGACTACAATTGGTGGTCGGGCTGTGGGAGAGCTGTTCATTCACAAAAAAAATAAGAAGTAAAGTCACGCAAGTTACTCTTTTTCGTCCCTTTGCCTTTTTCTCTCAGCAGCCGCTCACACAAAGCTTATAGTCAGAAACATTTCTTTCACTCCAGAAGATTTTGATCATCAGTTTCACACCTGGGGGGGAAATAATCCTCTATTTCCTCCCTTTTTCTAATCATTCTTGTGATAGAATTCCCTTAAATCCGTTTCTCCTTCATCTGATTTGGTCAAGCTCGAGCACAAACAGTTGCAGCATTGAACCTACGCGGAGGGCGTCTGCGTGCTAAGAGACTCAAAAGTGGTCTTTTACTAATTAGCCCAAACAGAATGACCGCCGAACCCGCTGAATGAGGCTCTTTCATGGAAAACGCTGAGACCGACTGCACACCTCTTTCCCCGCTGATGACGTGACGGGATGGAAAATGTTTCATGTGTTCACAGGGAAGTCTGCTGAAAGTGGAGGAGCCCACTCTGCTATTTGTATTACTCTGCCTGTCGGAACAAAAATGTGACTTGACATTCTCACTCTCACTCGCTTTCAATTGCTTGCTTTTTTCCCCCTTGCTTTAGAATCCATTACTTACTTTTTTTGTATCTGGACGCATGTCGGCACTTAATGCTTAAATAAAAGCTTTCCAAATGAATTGCGTAGAAAAACATCTCGCAAATAAACGGACAACTGACTCAAAATTCAAAGATATTTATGGAGGACGTAAACGTGTGAATCCACAGGGGCCAGAGAGGCCACTCAGAAGCACGAATCACATCCACAGGTAACTCACTGATCTGGCAGTGTACTCCCTCGAAGCCGGGCCGGCACTTGCAGACGTACTCGTTGAAAACGTCTCCTCGTCTGGTTGGAGTGATGACCTCGCACGACCCGTCGTTCTTGCAGGGGTTTGGGCTGCAGGGTCCTGGGAAAGATGGAAGAAGGAAGAGAATTGGCGTAAAAGCGTACGATGTAACCCGCGCTTTTCCCTCAAAAAAGGTTCCACTTTGACGTACCGATCTCCGTCAGGTTGCAGGTGTCTCCCCCGAAGCCGTCCGTACAGATGCAGATGAACGGATCCTCTCCTATGCCTGTCACGCATGTTCCTCCGTTATGGCAAACATTCACCTCACAGTAGTCACCTGAGTGAAACAGGGGGTTATAAAATCTCTTCGTCCAACTAGACCTCCGATGCAATTTGCATTTGACCCATTTTGTTGTGCAATAATGGTAATTAACTTGTTACCATGAATACCAGAGACACCAATGTCTCCCTTGGCAGTAGCTGCAGTGAACGAGTCGGTGCAGGGCAGCAACAACACATGTTGTTGTTGTGCATCACTGTGAATGGGGAAACACTTTGCCTCCTGATGTTGTTATGTATCGCTTAAATATGATATTGCCCCAGATGAACAGAACAAGCTCCCACTCATTCTCTGGAGGTTGTCCCAAGTCTTTCTGGCTAAATGAATGAATTCGGTATGTTAAAAATGAGAAAATAAAGATGATTGAGAGGCAAAAACAAAGAGCATCATCACCAAATCATTCCTGAAAAACATTTGAAATGGTGCCCTCCAGAAATGTTGTATTGCACATCCATAAAGTTGGGGGACTTATAAAAACAGAATAGTGTCAATAGTGTATTTGGTTAGACGTGCCCCCACACGCCCCAGCCCCAATAATCCTGATGACATCACCAGGGTTCTCACAATAGCACTCCCTGTGACGAGGAAAGGGAACGTGACGTGTGAAGTTGGTTGAGTGCCCCTTTAATATTAAAAGTGATCTTGGTAAGTGAGTTTGGGATGCATTTGTGGCCTTTTCTGACTTCTTGGTGCTCAGAATACAGAGTTTTAATAGTCAGAATCTGGTCTCCTGTGTTTCTCTGTTTTTAACAGTACTGGTGCTGCGGCTTCGGCCCAAAGTGCTGAGTCACAGATCCTGGCTGGATTATGGAAATTATGGTAAAGACCTCCAGTGGGAGCGGCAAGGCACAGTTATATGAGTCACACTGAAGCTGTCAAATATACAAAGCCTCAACTCATATTCTTTGTGTTTTAAAAAACGACAACAAAAAGAAACCTGTTGAGTCACTACAGATGCCAAGTCAGAGGCGTTCAAGCTACGAGCGACAACAGGTGGAACCTTCTTGGAGGAAATGTGTGAATTCTGCAGACTCTCCTATGAGGCCTAAAATATGGTTTTAGTCACCGTTCTCTAACTGTTGTTGTCAAACCTCTGAGAACGAGGGCCGACTGGCTTTGCTGAGGAATGAGAACAAATCTGAGCCTTTTGACAGACAATCTAATTGACCAGAGGAAACAATTCAAACGGCAAAAGAAATGTGAGTTGTTATGTGGTTTTATAAAATAGTTTAAAATGAAGTCGAACGTTGTTGAGAAAATCCTAAGAAGAAAAATCGCCCTATGAATAAATGTTGGAATGTTATTTGTTTTTCAGCTCTATAATGGTGTCTTTTTGAGAACAGCTAGCATTTCTTGCATGGATACTGAAATTAATATTAGGTAACGGATTGATTTGAACGGAAAACCTAAAAGGTGTAAACAAATAACCCATTTTGTATGCAGCCTGTAGTATCTTGACTACTTCCTGTAACCCTGACAACTAAATGTGTCCATGTGCAGGATTAAGAGCTTGCAGGATTAGCCAGGGTGCACATGCAGGCAGCAGTTACACAACAAGACAGCGTTGCGGCTCCAGAGTGGATCAGGACACTCAGACCACCTGACTGACAGGTGAGCAAAAGCAAATTAGGCCCCGAATGTACACAAACATTTATCATCAGAAGAAGGGCAGCCACAGCAATGACGGACAAAGTCTCCACATTGGGCAGCATTTGAAGTGATGCTGGTCGGCGGGACACATTTCCAGGTTGAACTAAAGTTAGATGAGCGGACAGCTAGTTTGTGTTGGCTCCAGACAAGAGCACATATGGTGTTATTCTCCTCCCCATCGGCCCCACTTCTTCGTGGGACCAGAAAGAAAACAACAAGACATTTAAATGTAAGCTCAAATAAAAATGCCTTTTGTTCGCAGGAAAAAAAATTACATTTCACCACTGCGAGTAACGTCTATTTTTACAAACCTGCCTCTTATGATACAATCCCTCTGTAAAGTAGTACTTTGTAATAACAGAGCTTCACACGTAATAACAGAGTAGTCTCACATGTAATCACGCATTCTACCGTGACAATAATAAGATGGCATTTTGGGATGAATGGACTTACAAATTACATATTGGCTGTGTTCTGGAAAGAAATGCATATTTTTTTATGAATGTATTTCATGGGTAATTTGGTGATGAGAGATGATAAAGAAGAGAAAATTGTAATTATGATATATACAAAAGACAGTTCCCGTTGTGTCATTGAAGAACCCACTTTTACCATCACCAACAGACTATGACACCCAGTAGGGAACAAACTAAACTGGATCCTCATGAGTCAGTAAAAGTAATAGAACTGAAGGGTCAACTAACACAATGGCATGGATACAAAGACTAGGTAGGGATGTCATAGTTCTGTGTAACAGTTCTCCAGTGGGATATTTGGATAAAATAAAGTCTGGTGTTAGAAGTAGAAACCTATGAGACTCTAGTCAACCACATAAAGAGACAGCAGGAGTTCTGATTGAACGCGATTAAACAGATTTGAGTCGATTGTTTAAAAAAGGACTTACCTCTGACGGAACACAGGCAAAGTAGGAGAGTTAATGTCGTAAACGTAGCTGTCAATACATTTCCGGGACGACTCATGGTTGTTTACCCTTACTTTGTTTGTTCCGCACGATTTGTTTGTTCGCAGCGCTGGACCTCTAACTAATGCTGCCTTAAAGTGCTGTCGGAAATCTTGGAATTCCGACGGGGATATAAAGGAAGGACGAAGGGGATGAATGAGGGAGCTGGGATTTTTCGATAATACCCGGGTTAAGAACATGTGACGTTACATGGGCGGAGAGCTCGGCTGTAAACATAGGCACGAACGTTTCCTTGCTCAGAATGACATATAGAGACACATTTAATAATGGCCATGTTTCAATTACAGGCTTGATTAGTGAGGTCCAACTCCCAAATGTCCGATTTTGGGACGAGAGGCGTGACAATTGGAGTGAAATAACAATTTTGTATTTCGGATTAATCCAATCCCCGTGGGAAAACTCCGCATTTGACCCTTGCCAACTATTTAGGAACACAGTTGGCACCATCCAACTCCAGTTCTGAGGCCAGACGTGTTTATGTATAGGTTGTAAGTATACATACAATTGTCAAAAAGAATAGTCTGCTTTACTTTAGACATTGCATTATTGTTCCGTTTTCACAGGGAACCTCGCACAATTACACTTCAGTTGACTGTTTATACATTATGCATTACTATGGTTAATATAGCTTCATAGAGCAATCTGTTAAACTCTGTCGCCATCACGTGGATATTATGTTGTCCTTGCAATAGGAATCCCATCTTCTCGAGTGTGTCCTCTTACTAATGGTGAGAGTGACTTAAGACTCATTGGGCACTTAAAAGCTGTGTCTAAATATCTACCTATACGTGCAATAAGTAACACACACATCCATTACATGCATTGTAGTGGATTTGTGTGCTCCTAAAGTTGTGAATTATAATAACATAATTTGTATTTGTTGCTGTTGCTGTAGAAATCATATCCATCAGGTGAGCCTATCAATTATAACAGCATCTGCTGGAGCATGCCAGTATATGCGGATTAGTAGATAGTGAAATATTATGTAACAGGGTTTTGCTCACGTTCGTGTCCCGTTCAGGAAACGTTTGGGGCTTCTTTTTTTAAATAACGTTTCTGACTCTCTGGAACACTTTCATAAAAAATGAAACATGTAATACAAAAACAAGAGGATCGTCTACGACCAAAATATACATCACAAAAAAAATAAATAAACGACATTGTAATGTTTCATAGACAAGGGGCGTGGAAAGTTCGCTCAAGCGCTCCATCATCGTCCGTTTCAACCAATGAGAGCCCGTATGCGCGAGCCGCTGTTGCTGTATCAGAGTGCGTACTTCACGTCCAGGAGCTAACGCTTTGCTTTACAGCCACGCAGACGGACACAAACAAACGACATGCCACGAGTATGAGATAATTAAAATTAAAAAAAGCCTGTCGCGTTCAAGCAGCAAGGAGCTGATTCATTGGAGGTAAGTAGCGTAAATTAAAGATGTTGCTTTTTTTGTTTTGGTGCCTCTGCTCAGATGATGCTAGCTAGGGTTACCGGGTGAGGTCGAACACGTCAATTAACGGTCGAAATGTAAACCGTGAAAAATAAGGCAATCTAACGGTAATTAAATAGGAAAACGGGATTAACGGTGATACTTTTTTTTATTACTGTTACTGCGCTAAATATTCACTCGTCCAAAAGACGACATGAACTAGCGGGGCGAAAGAAGATGCACCGGTGTTTCGGTTTATAAGGCGACCGTGTTAACTGGCGACTTTCATCCAAACGCGTCTGTTGTCGTAGTTACGACAGCTGTTGGAAATGGGAAGAGAACACGTAACGCTAGCTGTCCTCGTGAATGCCGCATTGTTGCATTTTTCAATACAGTGTCAAGCCCTCTCATATACGGTATGTATCGTATACACATTAAACAATGCGGCGTTCACGAGGAACAGCTGTCGTTGGAAACAATAGAGAACAGACGCGCTTGGCTGAAAGTCGCCAGTTAACAGGGTCGCTTGTTAAACCGTAACACCGGGGATTGTTGGCCTGCTCTCAGACAAACATAACAAAAATGTTCAGGTTCATTTCCTGTCTTTTCCGTCCAGAAATTTGCCTTTTTTTTTATCACCATCGTCTCGCTGTGTGAGCTCGCAAAGATCAACCGACGTCCGTATTTGTGCAATTGTGTCTGTAAAGTCATCTTTGCTGGTTATGAGTCGTGACAAAAAGGGAAGGGCGAATGTTAGCAGCTGATCTGAAGCCACATCGGATCGCATTTTGAGTGACACAGCGTGGCTTATAATAACTCACACTTTGTATTGGCATTAGCAAAGACAGATACAGTTACTCGCTGGATTTGTTTTCAGTCCATGAGACGGGGATAAGGACTGTGGATGCGGGGTGGTTCATTTAATTAAGTTAATTAAAAAGGACTGAGCCTGGCACTATTTTGTCGGTAGTAATTTACAGTCAAAGTGTGTAAGAGCAGTGGTGGCAGCTTTTCCTCTTTGGCAATACCCCACTAATAAATTAATAACACACACAATTGCATTAAGAAGATAACTATACCTGCCCCTGGTACCTCTTGAGAGGGTTTAAGGTAAAAAACACTGGTGTTAAGCAGTAATACATTGAGGTTTTTGAGAATGACCTGAATGGAGTAAAGCAAGTAACTCTTCACAGTTACGCTTTGAATTGTGTTTTACTACATACATTACTTGTGATCCTTTGAGTAATACATTTAATTACTGAATGATATCATGCCCCCAGGTGCATCTTA
Source organism: Cyclopterus lumpus (assembly GCF_009769545.1). NCBI lineage: Eukaryota > Metazoa > Chordata > Actinopteri > Perciformes > Cyclopteridae > Cyclopterus > Cyclopterus lumpus. Next base: position 23,760,602 of record NC_046968.1, read on the forward strand.
TCTAGTCATTTTGTGACAAGACACTGGAATAAGGAGAAAGTAGGCATTTATATATGACTTGAATCATGATTTAAGGACAAATGGAAAATAATACTGGTCAATTACTATAATCAGAGGCTCACTGCATTGTTCTGTGTTTGTCTTTAGGCTCGACCACATCACTGTGACTTCATCTCTCTGCATTTCCAAATCTTCGGAGTTGTTGTTGGAGGCTAACTTCAACATAAAATGTAAGTAACATTTCAGCTTTCCATTTAGTTCCTGTGTAATATGTACCAATGATAACCATGTGTAGTTTGTTTGTGGATTTTATTTGGCTACTTCATTATAACAATGTAAAACGGCGTCCTATTTTTATGAAATCCCGTACCACAACTTACCTTTTTTTGTGGTGGCAGGATACAGTGTGGCCTTTCTGAAAACTCTCCAGTTCCTGTTTTTTTTTTTCTCCTGAATTTCACAGCTCTTTGTTTAATGCTTTCTACATATGTGACTCTGAAGCAAAAAGGTTTACGGTACAACTATGTTGGCACATTGAATTAGAAGTGATATGTGCAGTCTGTCTGCTCGATGTAATGATTTATTTAAAGTAATGTCTGCACTGCTATCTTTAATGTTGTGAGACTTACTTTTAACACTTTGTAAACTGTAATGTAATTAAGGCGAGTGTATTAAATAAGTCACTGTGCTTTATCTGACTGGGTCGCTCTTACTCTATATTCCCACAGATCTGTCGCTATAGTGCCCTGGGCACCGAGAGGAATATTTAGGTCAGCCAGACATCATCAGAAATGTCCATGTCTTTGCTTTATCCAATCTTTTCCTAATCACAGCGAATCACATACTGATGAAAATAATTGTATTATTTTGTACTACTCATGGGGTGTTTTTAATGATTTTTATATTTAAATGATGAAAAGCAGTGCAAACTGTTTTTAAACTGCAGCTCTTAATTCATTGGCTGCGTACTTGTGAATTTTTTTTACGACTGACATAGGCTAAGGGAAAAACACAAAGCACTGTAACAAATGTGGGCCACTGTTTCTTTTCTTCTTTTTTTCAGATAATCATGAGCACCCACGAGTCAGACGTGCACACCATCTCTCCGGAGCTGCCGGCGATGTTCGACGGCATGAAGCTGGCGGCGGTCGCCACGGTGCTCTACATCCTCGTCCGCTGCTTGAACCTCAAGAGCCCCACTGCACCCCCGGACCTCACCTACCAGGACACAGCCCTCAACCGCTTTCTTCTCAAGTCCTGTCCTCAGCTGACCAAAGAGTGAGTTACGTTTTCAGCTGTCACTCAAAAACATTTCCATGGAAACGGGACCGCTTGTTGGCCATCTGGGGCTTTGAGCGAAGGTAGCTGTCTGGCGGTAGTCCCATCTGTCATCAGTGTTCCTGAGTGTTTCTGTACCAGAGATTTCTGGCCGTACCATCGGCTCTACCATGAATTAAACACCAGGCTTTATTTTCGGGATTATCCCAAAGGTAGATTGGGTTGTCACATTTACAAATATAGACTTGTTCACCGCAGGGCACAGACATTTGCATATATGACGATGCAAGTCTCCCCCTCAAGCAACACCGATGCCTCCTTGTAATCTGAATACAATATCTGGGTTTATAATAACTGATGCAAACCAGTGGTTGTTGATGACGCAGGGCAGTGGGAGGCAGGTTTCCTTGTGTACGTTAAACCAGGTTAGTAGCTGGGCTCTAATGTGTGTTGTGGTAAACCCTGTACCTGCCTTTTTAAACAAAGTGAACTTGATTGATTTTCCTGGATTAATTAGCATCACTGTACATCCCCTGTGGTCTGCTGGTGTTGTAATACGTTCAGCTCTGAAGGGTGGCTCTCTTCAAGGCTTTAAAACGAGTGTCTGCTTATATAATCGAATGTTACGGAGCCATTTGCCTTTCAGCCGCATTGTCAGTGAAGCATAAGGCCACGCTGATGTTTACATTTGCGACTGGCTTATTATCATTCCCTCCTGAACAGCCATATTTGAACTGAGATGACTGAAGTTCTGGAAACATGTCGCCGTGGTTGATGTTGCTGTTGGCATCGTCTGCGTTGTGTCCCTGTGTTGTTTAGAAGTCACGTTTGTAAACCTGCTGTGTTGTATAACAGAGATCAATTACACAGTGGAAAGCTTAGGAGGGATGTTGTGAGGTTAACAGAGTTAACAGAAATTTTGTTTCGCTGTGTTTGGGAACGTGCACACATGGGTGTTGGCTAACGGAGACAACAAGCCATAACAGACCTTTTTCTGAAACGACTTCTTGATGTTGGCATGATTTATTTTCAGCGACAGGAACTTACTTGCCTTCAGTAGTTTAATTTGTCAAAGAAACAAGCCTCAGCTGATTGCTTAGTATTATGCAACCTGTTTTAATATTTGGTGTTGATGTTAAAGCAGCTGTGATGTTACAAGCAGCCAATAGTTAACTGACTCTGTAGGTATGTTTCTGCCTTTTTGTTTATTCTGGTATTGGTCAAACAGTAACACAAGTTAAATTCAAAGTTAAACAACAATAAAGATTGTTTTCTTATTAGAAAAGCAAATTGTCAGGACAAGATATTTAGTCTTTATTAATGTTTGCAAGTAGTGTTTGGCATTTCCCAGCTTGCTAAAATCAAAGGGCTGTGACTTTATGTCTGGACTTTGATCTGGACTTAAGATCTTTGCTTCGTCAAACCACAGTGGGGCATCTGTTTCCTTTTCCGTTGCTGTAAAGGAACCACAGCACACGTCACTGTCTTCACCCCTTTAAAAAATCAAACAAAAGGCTCACCTGCTGTTACTCTTTATTGAAATTTGAAAAGTACATTATTTTAATCTCACAAGTTCTGATTTGAGGTTACTTTACGTCATCAATATTTGTAAATGATCAGTTGTACACAAAATGCTTATCCTGCACCAGTTGAATCGACAAACATCTTTAAATTAGGTTAAAACTATATTAATGAAAGAGAAAACAAAACATAGAAAAAAAAAAAGTAGTTTGCGTTTAGAGTCGTCTGTTGCCTCCTGGACTCAACTAACCTGGCAGTGTGTTTATCCTCCTATCCACATTACAACAACAAGGTCATCCTCTTTCTGGACTCGTAGATTAAACCTGCAGAGTCTCATCTAGAAAACTCTGGTTAAGCTTCAAATTACAGTACACCGCTGGAAGTGATTACATTATCATCAAATGGAAGTATTACTGCGCTTTGATTGACAGCTCTCTTATTACGTAAGGGTGCATTTTCTAGGTGTGGTAATTGTTGGGAGGCACCGTAAGAGATGAGGCAACACGAGGTTGAAGGTCTTGTGGAACTATCGATGTAACCGAACCCTTTACGATCTGCCGCTACTTGCTGTCGCTGTGTTTTTATTCTATGTACTATAAACACAACAACGGGTGTCCATGTTGCGTCTGTGCTGCTTTAATTTACGGTTATGCTGATCTTGTTTATCTCAACTCACCGCCTTCACCTCATTGTCAGAAAGTGTAACTCAAATGTTCATCACTTCTCCCTTGAATAGACACTGAATAACTTGAATAGACACTGAATAACTTGAATAGACACTCAATAACATTGTCACATGAACTGAACATTTATTTATCACCTATTTATGGCTGCAGCACCACATAAAAAGCCTTCAAATAGCTGTTTTTGGTTGTTATTCATACAGCTCTTATTATCAGCCATAATTATAAAACTGCATTACTTGGTTATTCTTTACATGATGGGATGGGCAGCTGAGAAACACAGAGCCTGACAGGGGGTTTCCTGTCAAATTGCCCACATTCTTTTGGTCGCAATAAGATGGTTATTCACGATAATCCACAACACACCGCCTTCACCTCGAGGCTCAATATTTCAAAGAAATGTGATGTAATCCGCAGACTGTGACTCCTACAGCTAACTCCTACTGACGTGTAGATGGAATTCAAGTACACACATTCAGCATAACTTGCACAGCACTTGCATAGCAACAGACTAACATTAAACATGGATGTCTGTTGGGAGCATGAAGCAATCTTTCAAAAGCTAGGAAATGTGACTGATGCAAAATATATACCGGGAAGTTCCCGTCTGCTTCATAAACCACCGATGCAAATCTATCTGCTCATGATAAAATTGTGTTAATGCCATTTCTGGGCAGTAGCCTTGTGCCGCTATCTAGTGCATTAGCAGAATAAGCTTGTGTTTCTAGATCGAATTTAAGTCCCAATGTTTGTGTTTTCCAGGTACATTCCTCCCTTACTGTGGGGTAAGAGTGGTCACCTCCAGACGGCACTCTATGGTAAACTTGGCCGGGTGAGCTCACCTCACCCAAGTGGAGTCAGGAAGTACTTACCCATGCAGGACGGGGCCACTGCGACCTTTGACCTCTTTGAGCCAATGGGGGACCATAGAACAGGAGGTGATATTTTCGATCAACATCTACTTTTTCTTTCCCTACTATTTATTTAGTTGTCGTTTGCTGCTGGTTGGATAATATGTACTAGACGATTGCTATTAGGCTCTCTACTGCCATGCCCAACATATAAATATATTTTGTAGTTTTTATATTGTTATCATGTTTCGTCGTGTTGTAATTGTTCTAATGCTACTTAGTCTGTTTATGTGACACCTGGAGGAGGGATCCCTGCCCTGCTGATCTTCCTGAGGTTTCTCCCATTTGTTTTGGTTCCTCGTAGTGTTTTCCCTTACCCAACTCGAGAGCCAGGGAAAGAGGGGCGTCGCACGACTTGTGCTATAAAAATAAACTTGACTCGAGACATATGGAAAACAGATTCATGAAGTAAATTCACAAACTAAGTCTTAAAATGAGGCATAACAAGTTTGTAATGAAGTATGTGAGGACAGTTTTGGAGATGGATTCCTTTTTTAAATCTAATAATCTGCTGTGAAGGAGAGTGACATACTCCGCTGGCATATTTCTCACTGGCTAACATCTCTCTGATTCCATCTTTCTGTTTTTACCAGATGACATCACCATGGTGATATGCCCTGGTATTGGAAACCACAGTGAGAAGCATTACATTCGAACCTTTGTGGATCACGCCCAGAAGGACGGTTACCGCTGTGCTGTGCTGAACCACCTGGGAGCTCTTCCCAACATCGAGCTTACCTCTCCGCGCATGTTTACCTACGGTGAGGCCAAAAGGCTGACTTCAGTTTCACACTCCTGTCACCTCGAAATCCTTTTTTCATAATAGGAATATCTAGAGATGGGGGGGGGGGATTTTGTCAAATCAAATGTTGCTCTCATCAAACTCTCTGCTGAGGTTTAGCGTTAAGAAGCTCTGGTCAGAAGACATTATCATAGCAGTGAATACAGCAGACGCATTACTTCACGCCAGTTTTTTAGAATGACATTCTTTTGTGGCACTGTAACTTATATGGTGTGATTTAGTTAAAGGTATTCTCAAATCAAATCTCTGCACATAATAATATCAGGGTAAAAACTAAAAGGCTATATGAGTGAACCTAAAGCTTCCAGAGTTTGATATAATTGGAGTTTTAAGACCTGAACTCATTTAAGAGGTCTGAAAGAGGCACATTTAGTGCTCTGAGCTAAAAGCACCTTCGGCTGGAACTGCTGGGCAGAGAAAAAGCACTCCGTCCTACAGAGGTGTTATGTAGTGATTTGTGAGCGTACTGTTTCTCCTCACAGGGTGCACATGGGAGTTTGCAGCCATGGTCGGCTACATTAAGCGGACGTATCCTCAGACCCAGCTGATGGTGGTGGGCTTCAGTCTGGGTGGCAACATTGTCTGCAAGTTCCTGGGCGAGAACAGGATGAACCAGGAGCGGGTGCTGTGTTGTGTCAGCGTGTGCCAGGGCTACAGCGCTCTCAGGTGGGTTGTTTGCCTCTCATCTCGTAATTAAAATGCATCGTATCATCAAAGCACCTTGACAACAGCAGCACTCGACGTGCACACATTTCTAAATATAAATGAAGCTCAGCATAATGCCACACAATGATTAGTGCTTGCGTTATATAATCACACAGATAGTCTACAAGTCTAAACATCTCCCCGTGGTTTTTTAATCATTCAGCTGTTTTTATTTACAGCTTCAGTTATACACGCACTCTTTTGCTAAAGTTGCAATTTAGATTTTTTTTTAATGCGAGCAACAAGACAGGCAACGTTTTACAAACTCGTTTTGTCGGGCCATCAGCTTTGGGTGTTGGTTGCTGCTCCGCACTGGTTCATCCAGTCTTTTTTCCTCCCCACAGTTTGCTCTAACCTTGTTGTGTGGATGTTTTTTTGTGTTCAGGCTGTTTATTCTATATTATGCATCTTTGCCTAAATCCCTTTGACCGACCACACGTCCAGAATAAACATCATTGTGAATCACGCAGGACAAACAAATGTATTACACTCGTGTAAAGGAGATTTTTAATCTCAATGAGGCTTTTCCTGGTTAAATAAATTTAAATTACATTGGTGTGTTTTTAAACCAATGTCGACAGTGTTAGAGCCACACCTCTGGCTGCGTTTTGCATGCAGCCAGCGTCTCTTGGCAGACATGACAGGCTTGGTCTGTACACGTTTTGGATGATGGCAGTGGGGAAGGGTGTGTGTTGTAGAGACTGGCCTTTTGTAAAATTGGATTAGCAGTTTTTTCCCTTTTTTTATTTATTTATTTTTTTAATGAATGCTCTGCTTTTTAATCAGTGTTCAGACCTAAGATGGCCCTTCTCTCAGCGTTCCTCTCCCTCTTATCCAAAAATAATGTGTGATTAACAAATGCATACTTTGGATTTTTTTTAATAGATGTATTTGTATTGAAATGCTAAAACGCTAATTAAAAACATTATATCAAATGGTCAGTTAATTGTTAAGTATCGTTAGTTGCTGTGTTTGTTTATCCTCTCCGTTAGTGAGCTGCATGTTAATGCCTGACACCATTGCGTCTCTTCACCAGGCTCTTTGTCCAGTGGATTACACACTACATTAGTGTGTTGTTTGGAGGACACACAGTCTGCACAAAGCTAACCTCCCGTGTGTTTGTCTTTATCTCTCAGGGCACAGGAAACATTCCTTCAGTGGGACCAGTTCAGACGTTTCTATAACTTTCTCATGGCTGACAACATGAAGAAAATCATCCTCTCACACAAGTATTAAACATTTTACTACAATAGTTATTTATTTCTGCAAAGTTCTTTCCACGTTGTTTATAAAAAAACGATGCTCTAAATTCTCACCAATATAACAGACACTGTGGTTTGTCAATTCTCTAAACTTGCTCGTAAATACTGTGGCTCACCCTGTAGATGCAGAAAAGGGGCTTTCAGTGCATCTTGACTCTTTTTAAAAAAAAAAATGATGTACCAAAATAATAATTTTAATAAATAAAGTACAGTCTTATATAGTTTTTGCTTTGCCTCTTTTAGTTATGAATGGTAAATCAAGTTGTTCCAATACTGTTCACTTATTTGGAGATACTGGTTGGAGGCTATTGCATTCTTTTTCTCAGTCAAGGAGACAAATTAAATATTAATATCACTGGGGAGGGTCTTGCTTTTGGAAAAGAAATGTAAACGTAAGGTTCAGCCCTGTCTACATAAACCAATAGTATTCACACAGTCCCTTACTGCATTGCACGGTGTGTGTTTAATAATTTACTTAAACATATTCAACATATTCTATGATTAATCTTTGTGTGTGTGTCTTTGCATGTTACAGGCACAGTCTGTTTGGGGGAAGCCCAGTTAAATTGAAAGAACTTGATCTTGGTCGTCTGTACACAGCGACATCTCTCATGCAGATTGACGACAACATCATGAGGTATGTGGAGGAGCAAAGCATTGGAGATTGCTTCCAGTGTTTCAATGTGGTACATTGCAGATTTCCGTCTTTGAGTCTTCCAGTAATGTTCATTATCTGTGATGTTTTTGACACTTCCTGTTTTGGGCTTTCAACAGAAAATTCCACGGCCACAGCTCTCTCAAAGAGTACTATGAGAAGGAGAGTTGTGTCCATTATATTCACAACGTAAGAACTTTGCTCTGTCCACCTCACATCATCTCATGTTATGTTTCTCTATTTGCTCTGTTTTTGCACGTGTCTGATGTATGAATTTGTATGGTTTATGTTCCAGGTCAACGTGCCACTGCTGCTAGTAAATGCTGCAGATGACCCTCTGGTTCATAACTCACTGCTCACCATCCCTCGCACACTAGCAGGTAACAAACCGCATGCGTCACAGCAGCAGCAGCAGCAGCAGCACAAAGCCCTGTTGGCTAAAACCTGTGTTAGAAAACTGATATTTTAACCATGTCCACTGTAGCACTCCAAAATCTACACTCAGAGATTCTTATGATCTTCTATTGGCCATTTACATGCTTACATGAACATTGAATTTCATCTATTTCATATTATTCCACTCGCATTTCAGTGAAGGGCTTGTTGTTACCATGCTGTGGCTGCAACAGATGTAAAAAAAGAAAAGAAAAGTTTTGCTCACAAAAAAAAAGTATAACAGTCAATTATATTGAATATGCAATACTGCAGACGAATTCCCAGATTTCACCAAAAATACAAACCAACTTTAATGGTCTTTTCTCGGCTCCATACAATTCAGCTCAGTACATGAGTTGTTAAGTAGTAAACTTACCGTTGATCCACTATGGAGTTCTTTCTAAATGGCGGCTGTGGTTTTAAACCAGAATCGGTTCTGCAATGTCAAAGGGACCTCTGATGACGAGTTGGCTTGAACAGGACAAGGTGTGGCACAGAGGTCAACGCTACGAGGAATGGCTTTTGGTTCCGGCAGCTGTAACGCATGCACACACAAGTTCTCCTCAGCCTGTACTATATTTAAACTTACTGGCCACTTTAACTATTTTTGGAAAAGGAAAATCATTTGTGTGTGTGTGTGTGTGTGTGTGTCTCCTGACTGGAAGTACACGTGACTATCCTTCGTGCGCCTCTAGAGAGCAACAGTTCATCAGCTGCCCTTTGCCCTAAAATGTACAGTGACTCAGACCCATGTCTACCAGGGTGGGACTAAACAGAAATACACTTGCTGTGTCGGTGCTGTAATTACCGTGGATTACATACGTTTGATGATGAGTCAACTGCGTTCCATTACGGCAGTAATATAGTAATGTAAAACTATAAGTGTTACATTTGGTCTACAATGCTTAAACACAGTGTAGTCTCCTCTTTCATTACTGTATTAATGTACATAATGTGGCTTTGGTATAATGTAAAATAAATCTTATAGAGGGAACAGCTTTTATACCATGAAACAGTGTTGTACGTAAGCGTTTGTCTTTGAGGCTTGAGCGTCTTCTTTTTCGTTCGAGCTGTTCTCCAGAACGTTTCCACCGGTCACTCGGCGCGATCTGAGCCGGTGTCTCCAGGTCTGGACGAGCACTCGGTTGTCCCGGCAGCCGTCAAGAAGAGTGCAGAGTGGTGGAAGCCCTGTGGGATCTTAATCACAAGTCAACCGCGTCGGGCTACCCCACTAACCCAGATAAGAGCAGGAGAATAAAGGGATTCAGGCCGTCTCTTTTCAGGAGACCACTTTGTGGCTGGTGGTCTCTCTGCATAGGTTCATACCATCAGAGCTTAGAAAGAAGAGATTCATAATACATGGAGGTGGCCTACCCCGACGTCAGGATTTATTTACTATTAAATAATACAAAGTATGAATGAATTTGATGTTTAGAGACTGTAGAAAAACACAGACGTCACGTCAGTCATCACCCATATGTCTCCTTAGTAGAGTTTTTAAACCTTGTGTGTGTGTGTGTGTAGGTGTAGCACTTAATCCAGTCGTGTCGGTTGGTAATGAGTGCACTACATGGCCAAAGGTATGACATTTGAAAATTACACACACACACACACACACACGCACACACACGCACACACACACACGAATGTTGAGCATCTCATTCCAAAAGCAGGAGCATTTTGACTGCAGGGATTTGCTCCCATTCAGCCTAAAGACCGTTGGCGAAGGTCCAACACTGATGTTGGGCGTTACGTTGGTGTTCAAGTTCACTCTAAAACAGAATGATGGGGTTCGGGATCAGAGCTCTGCAGACCTGTCAAGTTCTTGCACAGCGAACTTGGAAACCACATTCTTGATGGACAATGGTTTGTACACAAAGGCATGGACTGTTGTGTCCACATACTTTTGGTCGTATTGTGGCAGCTGAGCAGGCACAAGGCTGAGTGTGTGATCTCGTCTCAAGTATTTATATCCTATAAGTTACACATTAAAAGAACTAAATTAACCTTTTCAAGCCTAATCTTTGGAACTATTGTACTGATTTAATAATCCAACATTGAAGTTGTGTTGTTTTTTTGTTGTCATTCAGTTAAGTCTGTTTTTTCTGGTGGCCATTACAGAAACTATCTTTAGTAACTTATTGGTTCAAACCTTCAGCTATAATAGTGGCTGCTTAACTACACCTGCCAGACGTTGAGTCATGCTTTTATCTGTTTGTCCAAGCAAACACACCCTCACAATCTGCAATGGGCGTTTTTTTTTCCTGGCAAACCCATATTTGGACATGTGTCCAGTGTTGGTTTTCAGATAGTGATTCCTGTGTGCCGTGTGTCATCCTTTAGCAAAGAAGCCGAACGTCATCTTTTCTCTGACACTACACGGAGGTCACCTGGGCTTCTTCGAGGGCGCGGTGCTCTTCCCCCAGCCCCTCACCTGGATGGACAAGGTGATAGTGGGCTACGCCAACGCCATGTGCCAGTGGGAGAAACAGAAACCGCCGTGCCAAAGTGGCCCCCTGAGTCCGAGCTCCTGCGCAGAGGAAAAAGCGTAAACTTCTGAACTTCTGTATCTCTGTCTCTCTCTCTCCCTCGTTCTCTTCCTGCTCCCCCTCCCCCTTAACACCACTGCCCCAGCACTGAGGAGACACCTAAACCTTAAACTGCTCTCTCTTGTCTGCCTTCTCCTCTGGTGCTACCTTCCGCTCCCGACCCACACATACCGGTCAAACACGTCTCCACGCCTTCTCCACAGTTCCCCTTTGTAATCACAATCACCTTACAGTATGTAAAGGAACAAAAAAAACAAAAAACGACTAATTGCCTTTTTGTGCTCATTTCCGTTCCGAAGACTTTGACTTTCCGAGCAGAAACATTTTGATCTTTGGCTAATGAAGGCATTGACCAAATATGACAAGTGATGACGTCAAGCTGGCATTAAAAAGTAAGGTAGTACAGTGAAAGACAAGAGCACACAAGAAGCCTCTTATAGTAATCGAGGACTGTGCTGCAGTCGGTGCCCATTTAATGCACCTGTAAGAAGCTCACTGCTTATCACCGCCAGGGCCATGTAGCCTAGTCTGCTGTCTTAACCAACACAGCGTCTTTGTAGTATGTATGTACGATTGTGTGTATGTTTGTGTGTATGTTTGTGTGCGCCTGTGAAGACTGAGAGTTAAAGACCCGGGATGGAGCATGTGATCTTTGTGTTTGATCGGTGTGATCCAATTTCCCCGCAATGGTCTATTGGCCCTTCTGTTGTCCTTTTTTCTTTTGGGTGAACTGTTCCATTGTTTGTAGAAAATGTACAGTAGAAAAGTTAAGTATTATGGTGGGATTTAACACGTTATTTCCAGCTCATAACATCCCCATGGCACTTGCGTTTGGCACTTGAAAGTGTTCAGTGCTTAGAAGACGTGCCCAGGGATCAACCTCAGAGGGGATCCACGCACATTCCCGCGGTCGCATTTTATCACTTTGATTCAGTGCACTTTACACCTTGTATGACACAATCTTTTATTTTTTTTTCATTTATTTTTTTTTCCTCCGAAGCGCAGGTATGGAGATTATTGATGGTTTAGCTCTCCTCGTGACCGAGAGGAAGGACCGAAGGGAGCGAGGATGATAACGAAAAGTTAGATGACTCGAGTGTTCCCCGTGTTGTTTGTTGTCTTTGAGCCCTCTTACTCTTCGTCTGCCTTTGATCAGCTGCAGCCAAGACTGTGATACCTTTCTCTAACCACACGAGCACTGCTTTGGCTCAAACATCTCGTGACTCTTTTTGCCTTTTCCAGCAGATGATTCTGTGGCAAATGCGGTCTTGTGAAAAGGGGAAAGTTCAGCAGTGTGAAGCAGATTCTCTTATCTGAGCTGGGAGGTGTGATGAGTAGGAGGGCCGACGACACCGACGCTGAACCAAATGTTTATTTAGTGGATTGTTTGTACTACTGGTAATTCTAAAAGTGATTGTTATATTGTTTAACTAAATGGAGAACACTGCACGTTAGGGTGAAGAGACAGATTTTTATCGCAGGGGTATATTTTTGTTGCAAAGACTGCATTGAAAAGCTTTTCTTTATTTTTATTTTTTTGGACTGGCCGTTTGTTGAAATCTATCTGAAACGTGTCTGGATGAAAGCTTACTGCAATAATGGGACCTGTGGACACTTCAAAACCTGACTTGAATAGAGTTTTTCTTTCTTTTTTTTTGACCTTGTTTAAGGGCTAAGGAAGCTTCTCCCCAGGTTTAAGTCCAGCCAACACTGAACACTGTGATAGTAGGCAGTGATCGAACGTTTTCTCTGATGAGATCTGGGTTTGATAGTATTTGAAAGAAGCGGCTTTTGTTTGAGTTCCAGAAAGTTTGGCATTTCAAGACAATTCATATTCGTTTTTTCTGTCTGTTATTTGCAACATTATGACTGAAGATAATCATCCCGAGCGTTAAAGTTCATTCTTGACCTCCGGAAATAGTAGTTTGGGTTACATCGTAACCATTTAACAAGCACCAGTAATCAAACTTCTTTGGCTTGAGGACAATCTCATAACCACAGTTTATGGAGATTTTACATTTAATTCTCCACTTTTTTTAGATTATTTTGGGCGAATACTATAAAATCTAGGTTGTAACGGGCCAGTGTGGGATTTAATCGCAGACATGGAACATAATATACACAACTATATTTTTATGATGACCTGGCATTATCTCTGGTTCAGCCCATCATATCTACAGTAAATGGTACTGTAGTCTCTTCTCAGAGACTTCCATGTTGTCCCTGCTGTGTTTCTAAAGTAGCCCAGAACAGACAAAGCAAACACTGGCTCCAGCGAGAGCGTTTCAAGGTTCTAGGTTACCTGAAGGCCTCCGTGGTTCTCTGGCACGCTCGTGAAGCTGCGGTAACGCGAGCCGCTGTCTGTCCAATACCCACGGCTCTGCACCGAGCCGATACCTGTGTCCTCTTCTCACATTTATTATCTGTACACCGCATTAAGGGGAATTTACTCTCAGATCAAATGAGAGCGGTGACAGTTGTCAGCCGCCTGCAATGACTGAATTAAATAAACTAACAAGTAGAAGGGAACTCTGAGAGCCACGGCCAAATGTCCTTTCTCACAATGTTAACAAAAGTGAAAAATAGTTAATGTATCCGCCCTACTACTGCTCCAAATTGTAACAGGTTCTTCCTAAAAAATCTGGCCAATATGTGTCTGTAATCCCGCCAAACCAAACTGTAGTAAATTTGGGTCAGTGACATCGTTATGGCGATTGGGTCGGTGCATCTTGGCCTCTGAACACGGTCGTCTTGCGTCGTTCAATCTACAAATGACTGTCGCCATCTGTTGTCTTGGAGACCAAACTACAACTGCAAACATCCTGTCATTCGTCTGCACTGAGATTATTTTCATGGTTCACACTCATTTCAACAAAATCGGCTGTAGTTTGGGTTTTACTCTGGCTCTTCAAAGTAATCGGATGAATATAAACACCAGCACAAACCCAGTTTCTGCAGTGAGAGCCATCTGTGTTCTTTTTGACATGTTTGCCTCCCCCTCCCCCCCAACTTTGCACAAAAATGCAGGTTTTGGATTTATTGTTTAGATGTATTTTTTTTTCTTGTCAATTTTTTGGAGTATTTTTTTTGTTGTATTTTGTACTGTTTTTATTACTTTATTCGTGTTTTTTGTTTGTTTGTGCATATGCGTCAGAGTGCGAGTGTTGAGTAAACATAGTGTACATGTATACTGTCACCACCTCTGATTGACAAAAACCAAAACTTCTTCACTTTAACAATTTAAAAAACTAAAGAAATATATGAGTATAGTGTATATTAAAATATGTGAGGGAACAGGTGTGAAAAAATAAGGGCAATAACCTGACCAGGAGGGATTCTCTTATCATTTTGATGTGTCCTCATGTAGTGTCAAAGTACGTCAGACCAAAACATGTTCTTTTGTTCATGCAGTGTGGGATCTGAAATGTTGCTTTACTGTGTTGATATGAGAACGTGCTCCTGTGTAGTCAACCTATCCCCAGTGCGTCATCTTGTTATATTTTATTATTAAAGATCGTGGGCTCATGTTTGGAAACTGAAGAATTCAAATATATAAACATCTTTTTGACTTTTAAATGTCAACGGATCCAAAACATTGGATGGGGATGAGCATTGCTAAGTGCTGTGTTCCTCTATAATGTTTTATTTTTTATTAGAGTTAACCTACAGTAACCGTTATAGAGCTTTACTTTAACATCTACTTGGAGATGGTTACGGGATGTGACGAGGACGAGAAGCCGGGGCACACGTAGTCACACATGATGTACTCTGATATTGAACACTGGGTGTTTTTGTTGAAGAAAACCAGTGGTGTGTGCGTGCGTGTGCGTGTGTGTGTGTGTGTGTGTGTGTGTGTGTGAGATTTAATTGTGTGAGGAAATATGTTATTGTGTTCCAAAATAAATTATTTTCTCAAAAGAAAAAAACAAATTTCGTTTCTCTCAGATTTTTAAACATTTTGAACACAAATGTTGTTGAATAAGATATTACCTGGTTAATATGAAGTGTTATAGCTTACATTGTTCAAAGTTATTACTGTATGGGATTTGTTAATTTAAAACAGTTGAGCAACATTATAAACGTGACCGATCATTTCTTTAGTAAAAGTGCTCCATTATAGGAGTCCTGTGTTCTTAAGCCTTAACTAAAAATACATAAATCTTATAAGCAACAATGTAAGAAGTAAAGAATACTCATTTTATCCATGTAACATATTATTGTTACATTATCAGACTTGTGTAAGTTGCATTTTAGTTGTTTGAGGTGGAGCTGGTTTATCTCAGAAGCAAATACTTCTCACTTCATTATATACTTATTTGATATGCTACTAGTTACTTTACAGATTTTAATTGCAAAATAGTATCAACAAATCAAATATAATTGTTATAGATAAAGCTACACAGCAGTAGAAAGTAATTAAAATTACCTCCACTTTTACCATCCAACATAAGATTCATAAATTAATCTAAAAAGGATTTAATGGTTATACTTTTACTTTTGGTCCTTTTTAAGTGTACTATCTGATGTTTGTACTTTTACTTTAGTATCATTTTGAGTGTAGGACTTCTACTAGTATTTCTAAACTGGTATTGCGACCTAAGTGAATGATCTGAGGACTTCCACCATTGGTCCAGAGGGATGGGTTTCCACGGTTAACTCAAGTCAGACTAATTTCAACCTCCTTTATGAAACAGAATTAGCTGAAAAATAAACCACCAGTGAAGTAGAAATGACAATTCATGTAGAACTACAGACGCACCGAAAAAAACAACAATTTAATTGAAAATAAAAGAATCTAAACCCAAATTGCAGAATAGATTTTCGTGGTACATCAGGCATCCCGAGAGTCGCAACTCGAACAAGGCTGTTGAGACAGAACTGTTTCCATGGCAATGCACCAGGCTGTCGCTCCCGATTACAATAATCAGTTTTCCCTCTTATCTTTCTGAACCCTGAGAATGAAACACCTCTCTGTTCTCATTCGGCTGAATCAACGGGCAAAAGGCTGCTCCGGTGAATTTTAAGGCGAAGAACTCTTAAACCAAACTGACTCACATGAGCTACTCAGCGCTGTGAAGTAACGAACATTAACCACCAATTATTCTCTCCGTAACGTCTAAACATCCTTTTTCTTTTCACATTCACACCACCATATATTTAATAATTTGCCCCCTGCTCCTAAATCTAGATGATATTAATAATACAAAATGTCAACCCAGCTTCAAAATAGACCGGATCTGAAGCATCTAGTGGGGAAGGACACTATGACTCGTGGGTTCAACATGGCTAGACTTTCAGAGCGCAGTGTCTTCGGAGCCAAAGAGCTTGGTGGCGATGGCCTGGCAGTCCGCAGCAGAGGCTTTCCCGTCGAAATCTGCCGGCAGGATGTCCGCGTCAAATTCTTTGAAGTAGTTGTTCAGCTCGTCGCCGTGGACGAAGACCTGAAGGGAAGTTAAGAAGAGTATTCAGACGACACTCGATGTTGTATTCAGATGAAAGGGTTGACAGTCCTCCATCCGTACCCTCTCCAGCAGCTTGCTCTTCATGAAGGGTTTGACCACGTTGTATGTCGTGGTGAAGTACCAGGGCTGGTGGGTCACGTGGACCGCCTTGAAACGGGCGGGGAACGAGTCCTGCACAGAAACACACGCGAGATTTGGGTAAAAAACAGTTCTGAGGTCCCTACAGCTAAACTGCACCCTCCTACCGGATCCTACCGGATTACGGTCGCAGCTTGAAACAACGTGCTTCAAGTTGTACATTGAAACAAAACAACAACAAAAATGTGACAAAACCACTTGGTTAGGTTAGAAAACGTCATGGTTTTGCTTTAAATGACTACATGATTGAGACAAAACACAATAAAATGACTGATGTTTCGCCATCAAACCCTCTTGGTTAAGTTAACACAAGAGCTTTATTCCCTTTGGACACACACAGAAGCCCTTTATTGTTTTTGACCCGACCTCTTCTACACTCAGCCTTTCACAGACTCATTTGAGACTTATTTGTGATACGTTAAAAGCGAACGTAATCCGTGACAAAATAAGTTTCCCCCGAAACGTATTAAGTTCACAATGCAATTTCATTGTATAAGAATCATACATTCATGTACTTTTGAAGGGACAGGGGCTGCTGCACATCAAGAAATCATCCTCTTTTCCTTGGAGAGTCTGTCCTCACCTGCAGCATGTCCACCATCTTCTTGAGCTCGGCCGGCTTTATCCCCGAGGCGTGCTGCATGGTGAAGCCCTTGAAATTCTCAATTAGGACAAAGCCATTGATCTGGGTTTCTTCATTCTCCAGCAACTTCTCCAGGATCACACAGTAAGCTCTTAAGATCTGTGACACACAAAAATAATTATTTCTTCAACAAATAACTTAATTTATTTTGCAGCCTTTTTGAAGTTGTGTCGTACCTCATCGAATGTGATCTCCTCCAGGTCCCAGTTCTCGATGTTGAAGAGCAGCACGACGCGGCCGTACTTGTCCCTGCTGGGCAGAACCACGGGGTAACCGGCCTCGATGGTGCTGCGGACGGCCTCCGGGGTCATGTTCTCAAACAGCTCGGGATACTCCTTCCTGAAGCGCACATAACCTACAGGGCACACACACACACACACACACACACACACAACACACACACACAGTTTGGGCACATATTTTCAGCCCAATCCTAACCTTGACCCTCACCTAAACCAAGTCTTCATCCAAATGTAAATGGTTTACCCCCCCTAAGAAAGCAAGTCCCCACAAGGGACTAACTGTGTAATCAGATATATGTCCCCACAATGTGGGTAAAACACGCACACACACACACACACACATCACAACTAAAACCTCAGCTGCATTCTCTTATCGAGTGCTAATGGTTCCCAAACCCTTTGTGTACAGTATGAGTGTTCAGTGCAGGTTGATGTGCCAAACACAATGACACCAGTATGCATCGACAGGCTGCTCTAGGCCTCTTCATACCGATGCACCAATTAACCCAGAGGGAGTGTGTGTGTGTGTGTGTGTGTGTATTTACTTGCAAGTAGCAATTAACCCCAAAAACAAGTTCACATTCCCCTCTCACACTAACAAGTTCTGCTTCTCTATATTCATAAATGTGTGTGTGTGCGTGTCTTGGGCTTATGTCTTTGTGAGGACCCTATATTCTCACAGCAATATCAAGAGAAAAGAAATCCAAACTTAAACTGTGTTTATTGGCCTCGACCAAGTGAATTCTGGGTTATTTTTGGCAAAGAGAAGTTAGAGTCTGCGGTTACAGTTTACGTCTATAGTAGTGTTGAGGTTTAGAGTATTAGCCTAAAGTTTAGATTTAAAATGAGGGGTTTAGATTTAAATGCAGGTTATTCGTCTTAAGTGTCTTTGAGTATTATGAAAAGCGCTATATAAATTAAATGCATTATTATTATTATTATTATTAAATATGGCTGATTGAAAGTTACATTTGGGATGATTGCTAATTAGTTTTGGTTGTACAATTACAAATATAATTTTGCAATGAGTCCTAAGCACACATGAGTCATACACTTGGTGTCTTCTCACAGGAGTGTGAACCCACTCTGATTTGGTTGTCATCTCCTCTCCCAGATCGACACATTCAGCACATGCTCTCTGGAGAACACGGTGAGTTCATGAGTAAACCAAACTTGCCGTCTCATTTGGACACAAAGGAGGGCTTTGTCAGGGGGGGTGGGACATCAGAAGCATCTCAAAGCCCCCAATTAATGAACACATGCCGCCCGGTTTCATTGATGGGAAGGATTCATGCAAACCAGGAGCACAAAAGAGATCTCACCCTCAATTAATGAAGCTATACTGGAAAATTTCTGCAGAAACAGAATCTTCTTGGTTTGTGTCTCTCTGCGACAGAAATGAAATAGTCGACCAGCGACTGACCCTTCATGAGCTCGTGGGCTCTGACGACTTCGAACTTGCGAGCTCTGAGGAAGCGAAGTATCAGAGAGTCCGGTTGGTCTCCAAAGTGCTCCAGCACCAGCTTGAGCAGGTCGTCTCCCTCCGCCGCTCTCTCCTTCATCAGGGTGCGCAGCTCCTTCAGGGCCGACGCCCGCCTCTCAACCGTCTCAGTCAGCTCATCCTTTGCCTGTAACGTATATAGACAAACACATCGCATAAATGTTGGGGTCTGCGGGGACAAAGCGAACTATGTGGCTTCCAGTTATTACTGCTTCACCTTTTGCACGGTGTGTCCGGGCAGTTTGTGGCACGGCCCGAACACCGGCCCATGATCCTTCACTGTCAAATGCTCCAGCTTGGACCTCATGGCCTGCTCCTCCTCTGACACCATACGGAAAGATCCAGTCTGAATAAGGAAGAGAAGCTTCTTTTTTTCTTTTTTTTTTTAAAAGACGAGACGGTTTATCGATCTTCAGCTTTTTGGTAAACATCACCATACGGAGACAATACGGAGCTCATTACAATGACTTTAAAGTTGCGATGTACGGCAGTGAACGGCTTGTTAATCTGCTTCACATGATTACAGAAGAGACTTCGAGGCCACTTCTTAAAAACAGCTTAAGGGTCCATCCAAGAGCCAAGCATCCACTGCTATACCAGCACTATGCGCTCACAGAGAAATCTCCCGGAGCACCGACCAGTGAAGTGAGGCCCGACTCCGACAGAAAACGACTTAAACGGAGACAACGTGACCCTTGAGTGCTTTCTCTGGAGTCAGACTTACAGCAGCCATGGTCGCAGCGTCTCACGGCAGCTTCACCGAGAAGAAAGAAACAGAACATGAGCACATCGAAACCTTTCTTTCAGACATTTTGTTTGTGCGTGTCAAGAGTTTGTTAAGGAGAGGCCACGGGATCAGAAAGGCACTAATCCAGTTGTTGGTATATGTTACAAAATCAACACAAATGACGATTATAAATACATGAAACAGGCAAAGACATCCTTTGGATCAGTGAATATGTTTTTTCTCACCTGTGGAGCAGACGTCCTCCCACCTTACAGACACAATACAGTAACAACACAGCAGATGTCCACTGACTGCTACTTTCCCATGCACTTAAAATTAATTAAAAACAAAATTTACTGGCATAAAGCCAAATACTGATATTGATATTAGTTAAGTCACAGATGCCAGCTGTGTGTTGAAGTGTAAGACTTGTTACCGATTACATATGAAATCTTGGTGGGTGTAAATTAGGCATCACAATGGTTATCTGTCTTTTCACATGAAAACAAATATTGTTTTATTGATTACTTCCAGTACAATACCAATATCCTTATAACGCTCGTCATGTATCACTATTTCCTTATCAATGTTGGGGTTATCTTAACCAAAGAGCAGAGCAGCCTTACCTTTAAGCAGACGGGAGGAGAGGAGCAGACGAAATGGCAGAGGACACAACAAGAGGAGAGTGGATCAAGAGGGGAGGAGTTATAACACTCAAAGCGGGATTAAAATGACACAGTGGATTACAATGAGAGGTCTACATGATGCAAACCGCGATGGGATGGGGGAGGAGAGGCGTGCAGGTCTGGACCGTCACTCTGGTACCACCGGGGGGGTCGTACCGTTGGGCAAAAAGTTTGACGGAACAAAAGAAAACTTTTTTAGAAATCATATCGACAAAATGGAAAAAACAGAATGGAAACGCGTTAATTTAGAAAACACTTTTCACAACAAAAAAAACAGAAAAAACAACAAGAAAAATAAAACAAGAAAACACAACAAAGTTAGAGAAAACAAATCAACCATATAGAAAAAAAAATGTTTGTAAACACACGGACAAAAATAAAACCTTTTTGTTCATGTGTTTTGCCCAGTGTTGTGTGTTTACACCTCTGGACCGGTTTTCATCACACTGAATTGTACTTTGAATCAAAAGCAATTACAAATACAACCCATGGAGAAACTGCAGAATGTGATGACACATAATTAGAGTTTTCTGGGGTGATTTTTATGTATTTCATTCGTGTTCAGATTCCAGCTCCAGCTGTTTACCTCGTAAACATCACTTCACACCGACAGGAATGTTTGACCCAGAACACGTGACATGAAAGGTGGAATTTGAGCCCGATAGTCTGTGGGAATCTCACACGAGAGAGACGACCACCTGCGAAGCTCTCCCACTTCCAACTTCACGTTACACATTCCTCTCCGCACATTCTTTGAAATCCTCGCCACTTGTTTTGGGACCATCATTATGGATTACTTATCCATGATTGCGCAACATCAGACAGACTGGCCTCTCTTCTATAGCGCAAATGCAGTGAATATTTACAGTAACTGGTTATTATGCACTTTTTAATATCTCCACTACTTTGTTCATGACCAAATACTTTAAGTTTAAGTTAATCACAGTAACATTATATGCTTTGTGTTTAGAGCTAAAAAGCAAATGTTAACATTTTAACATTAACATTTAGCTTAGATCCGTGCAAAAGAAGAAAAGGATTTGACCAAAAGCACCTCAGTTATGTACATGTACATCAATGAATCCGAACAAAACGCAAAGTGTAAGTGACAGCTGATGGGGGGGGTTAAGTGCTCCAGGTCCCCGCGCTAAGATTGCCCTTTAACCTTTTTCAGACCTCTTTTTAAGAAGAGAGTTTTTCAAGAGATGTCTTTATACTATAATAAAGCATTAATATAATTGTTTATGTTACTGAAAAGTTTAAAATGAGCAACCGTGGCTCTTTCTAACAGTATAGGATATACCGTGCATCATGTCTGATGAACCAGAGCAACTGGGGGAGGATACAGTTGGGTGCCATCGCCGAGCTGACAAGAGGTTAATGAGCTGTGGGTGAACAGAGGAAACGCCCATCCGACACTGAGGCTGGAGGCTCTGCTGGATTTCCCTCCTGCACACACTGAGGCCTCTGTCCTCCCAAACTGGCAGACTTACTGTACGTTCCTCTACCAGCACCTCTCATTAGTAGATGCTCATGAATAACCTCCTATATGTCCTAATGTCTCCGTGTGGCCGTACGAGTATCTGGTGTACGGTTACGTTCTTTGATGTGAAGGAAGTCCTGCCACAACATTTAAAGAAAAATATTTGTTTAGTGTAAAAAAAAAAAAAATAATTATATTTCTTTTATTGGGTTTCTTTTTTCATTTTTTAAAAAAGAAATCAGTTTTTGTATGTAAAAATATGTATATGCTGAGTCTCCCTCCTGCACACACTGAGGCCTTACTGTACTGCGCTGTTATTTAAAATGGTTTTGTAAAATAAATCTCTTTTTTTGTGTGAAAAGAAACATTTTAGATTTTTATTTTAAACACAAAAACATTAAACATTGTTTTGTAAAAAAAAGTATTTTCTTTTGTGTAATAAAATACATTTTTTATTTGTATTTAATTAACATTTAAAAACATTGTTTTGTTTAAAAAATGTAATTAGATATAAAAAATATATATGCTGAGTCTCACACTGAGGCCTCTATCATCCCAAACTGACAGACTTCCTCTACCAGCACCTCTCATTAGTAGATGCTCATGAATAACCTCCTATATCCTAACAATGTCTCCATGTGGCCGTACGAGTCTCTGGTGTACGGTTACGTTCTTTGATGTCCTGACAGTTATGTCACCCTGCAGGCCAACAAACAGGCCTGCATGAATACAAATGAGTCAGACTGTTCTGGCGGAATAAAATATTCATGTCATCTATAATTTGAAGGTTTGAAGGGGGAGATGCCTTTTTTTTTTTTTATTAGTGCAGCATACCCGTATATGATTTTACCAATCAGATGACGGATGAGCTATACTAGGTTGAAAGAGAAAAAGATTTGAATCGAGCAACGCAACGAACCGCTTGAAGCTCAAGGTCAATATTAGTGCAATACAGTGATTGTCTTTCTGTCTGTCAAATAAGTCAAATTAAATATGCCATTATTAGCCTAAACAAGTGGTGCTGAGCCTGTCTGAAGACTCTGACTTATAATCACAGGGATGCTTTACGCAGCATTGTTCACAGCAGACATTTGGACCTGTCGACTTGGTGGAAAAAGCGCAGGTGTTACTAATAACATTAACGATGGCTCCATCATTTTGTGATCATCATGTTTATCATTTACACCTGTGCTCTTTCCCTCTGAGGGCCTAATACTCCAGTCCTCCGTTCATTGGTTGGATTTATCAACGAGAGGCTCAACACTTCCCCCGTCTGGCTGCGCTTTTAAACCACATGGAATCAAATCCCCCACAAGTCAGACACGTTCAGGAGCAGCTTGTCCTGCCATTTCATTCAAGCTTCCTTTGGATAACAAGTAGAGGAAGATAAGCTGGTTTTAGATGGTGCTCTGTAGTCACACATAATGGAGAATCACACCACATTGTATCCCCTTTAATTACCCCCTGCCCTTGATAACGTGAATGTGCATTTTTACATTGACATTACATTACATGTCATTTAGCTGACACTTTTATCCAAAGCGACTTACAATAAGTGCATTAAACCATGAGTCCAAACTCAGAACAACAAGAATCAAGAAAGTACAATTTCTTCAATAAAGTTAAACTACAAAGTGCTATTAGTAAGAGACATTTAAGTGCTGCTAAAGTGCCACTGGCGCTACCTTCCCTATTCAAGGTACAGTCGAGAAAGATGTGTTTTTAGTTTGTGATGGAAGATGTAGAGACTTTCTGCTGTCCTGCATTTCCATCGTTGATTAGTTTATCTAAAGTGTCTCTAACATACTAATATGTTTAATTTATTATACAACACCTACTTTACTACACTGATATTTTGGGACATCATTCAGTGTTTCAGAATAGAGTATATTCAAATTGTATTACCTAATATAATTTAGAAACCTAGCAATATACTTTTACGATACAATAAATATAATTTATATATCCCTGAAAGAGTAATTTGAGGACATACACACATATCTATATATATATCTATATATATCTATATAGAGAGAGAGAGAGAGAGAGAGAGAGAGAGAATACAAGCAACTTTTGCACACAGAAAATTCCTCCTTCATCTTTACTCTGATCAAAATTACATAAACAGACGACTCAGTTGTTTCTCTCATGGAATAAACAAATCATAAGGCACGAATCAATAAATATTATTTTTTCGCTGTGCAAGTGTTTGTGCCAACCAACACCGCCCTCCTACTTGTTCGAACATCTGACCATCACATGACTAAAAGAGGTTCATAACAATAATTAAATTACACATATGGACTTCACTGCAGGCTGAACTAATGGACCCGATGTGAAGTACTGTGGTGTCCTGCTGGTTTGACTTCTAGACACAAACACAAGTATGTACACAAGTCAAATACGATAAATCACGAGTTTGCAGAATTCATACTTTATCTTCGCTTCTTTTTGTGCTGATAATTAAAGCTTCTTTATTTGTCACAATAGAGAACTAAAAGCACCTTTACATTCAGAAAATGTTTTTAATTAAGCAGCATTTTGTTTGAATTCACGGACATAAATGGACTAAACCGGGAAAAAGGTAAACATAATGTAAATAATAGGGATCAGCTTATATAAATGGTGGATTGTTAAAAGTAAATTACATTTTTTTTTGGATTGGTGGAGATAAGGAGGGAAATTGCAAACAGTATAAAAATATATCCGACATCATTGCATCCCTTGTGTTTTTTGCGGTATATAACTTAAGGCATCATAAAGTCAGTTTACTGGACAAATATATTACATGTTGATATTCGAGAAGTATTAACAGCCTAATGCTAGAAACTACATCTAAAAGCAGGGCACTAAAATCCCAGGTTTTACCAAATAAACTTGGGTCAGAGGAAACACCATTAAGGTACAAACCAACCAACCAGCTAAACCGTTCCAGAAATAAGAAGCTTCCAGTTGGAATGAGTTTCAAGTAAAACGTCAACATTAAAGATCTGGTGGAACGGAGTTAATTATATGTACAAAATCACCCTGTTTCCAATAGATTCTTCAAAAGTGTCAAAGGTTATAGGCTCTTGTTTTGTTTGCAGGTTCAAAACAAGGCTTGTGAAACGCCCCTTCTTTCCCCAACAAACCCATTATTGCAGTCAGTGGTTCCTCTTTACATAAACACCTCTTGAAAAGAAATTATAGAAACATAAATCTTCCAGACTCCTCCTTTTGGAATTTTTTTTTTTTTTTAAATATATTAAAAGCAATACAAGATTAACATCTGTTGTCACGCTCCCTTGGACATTAAAAGCTCCAGAGTCGGGTGTAACGGCTCCACAGTAGAACCTACTTCTTCTTTAGTGAAGAAAGTTTGTCTTTTAGTACAAAAGTCAAGTTTGTGTGAGCCGCAGTCGTTGCCGCAAAGCGTTCGGGTCACGTCCCCACGGCTGAGACGACGACGACCGACCTCGGTCTCAGCCCAAAAACGTCAGCGCCGCCATGATGCTGAAGCCCAGCACGATGAAGAGCACCTTGAGAAGCTGCTTCCCGGGGGAGTTGAGCTCGTGCGGGAGGATCTCCAGAAAGGTGATGTAGATAAACGTCCCTGCGGCGAGCCCCTCCAGGATGGCCTGGATCAGCGCCCCGGACGCCAGCCGAGCCTCCATCACGCTGATGCCGATAGCGATGCCGACAGGCGTCATCAGGGCGAACACGCCGATGTAAGCCGCCACCCACAGCGGGCGGACCGCGCTCTGGACCAGCTTCACCGACAGGCTGAACACGATGATGCTTTTGTGGACGAGGATAGCGATGCAGATCTCTAATACCTGGAGGACGACAAACGACACATCCTTTAAAAGCTTCCATAGCAACACAAACAGAAAATGTTGGCCATTTTGTATGTAAAGGCTACGATTGGGCAATATGACAATATCTACTACATGCATTTGTCAACCATTGGAGGTCTTTGCCACACTGCTGTAACCATGGTAGCCATGCATTTGATATCTCTAGTCATTTAAATGCATTGATGGCAATGATGCAATTCAAAGAGGAGGTCTGCTTTATAGCTAAATTAGATTTCTATATTAGCTTTATCGACAAAGTGTTCAGATTTTCAGGCGTTTCATTTTCTGGATTATCATTATTTCATCCATTAACTGCTTCTCATTTCATCTTACATGAAATGTACAATGTAACAACATATCTGGATATCTTAGATGTACTGCAATAGAGGATCTATATTATAATGTATCACCCACTTTCAGGAAGTGACTGAATAATGAATATATCAGTCATGTGAGCCTATTGTTCCGTTTTGGACAACTTCCACAATTTTGCATGAACATTAACTCATTTCCTGGAGGACTATTCCACAAATAAAACCACTGCACGTGTGAAATTACTCGATAAGCCGACTCCCTTTTTCCATAAAGTAACTATCAGATTTTATTTTCTGATTAGTGAAGAAAATGTCCAATTGACATAACAAAAACACACAACCGCAGATGAAAAGTCCCCAGGGGGGGGACATTGAAAAGTCTGCTCAGGCTGCTTCGCTGGTCTTGTGACCACGAGATCTGACTCATGACCGGATTCCTTTGCCGTCAAAGCGTCCCGAAGCTATGAAGTGAAACCCTGCTTTCTTCACAGGAATGCTGCGAATGAGATTCCAACTTTATTAGTGCGGCACTTTTCTAAAAAGACAAATGTTTACAAAGTGCATAACTTGTAATTAAGCCAGAAGAAATAGAGGGGTACCTTTAAATAAAATGCGTTTAAACGTGGAACAAGAAAGAGGAGAAAATGACAAATGCTGCACCTTCTCTAGCAGATTAAAGGCCTTATGAAGGGCTCTGGAGCTGATTTTGAGTCCCCCTTTACATTATTCCACTAAATCAAAAAGAGGTTTTACAAGCGTTTGAAGAAGAAAATGCTTTATGGCGAGTAACACTGAATCGAAACATGTCTTTGTCTCCAGGAAATCCCCATTTAAACATCAGGTGTTTGTGTCTTCATACCTTCGAGTCCGTGCTCTGCAGGCCGATTGCGAGACCCTCAAAAATCGAGTGGAGCGAGAGGGAGAGGAAGAGCATGAAGGAGCGGAAGGGCGAGTGAGCCTGAAAGTCGACATGGACGTGGTGGCCGCTGGCCTCCGGATCGGGGCTTGCTCTGTGCCCGTGGCCGTGGCCGTTTCTGTTGTCCGGCATGAGGGGCGCTCTCTCCTCCGGAGCCCCTTGCATCTCCCGACAGTTCAGGACAAACCTCTCCAGGATGAGGACCATGAAGAAGCCGGCGGCCATGATGAACTCTGGAAGAGGGAAGCTGGTCTGTTTGAGACCGACAGAGAGATTAATCTCAGTTAGATCAAATCAAGATTAAGGAAGCGCTGATTGTGAACAGATTATATTCCATTGTGTCGACAAAGACCAGCAGGACCTCCAGGATGGGATATCTAAAAGTGCTAAGTCGAAAAACAACAGTAATAGCGGTTTAATTCATGAAGAACAGAAAAATGTCTGCCGTTTCCTTCTTTCACGTCAAAGAATAAATATGGCTATTATTTATTCTTGAAGAGAATAAAACAGTAAATACAACCGCTCCCAGTCACACACAGTCTACTTAACCTGCATGGCAAATGTAATCTTTACATTGTGTGCCAATTAACCTATTGATTAAAAACAATTAACACTCTGACAATTGATTGATTGTAAATGATCAGGTTAAAACAACTTTCTCTGGTTCCAGCTTCTCAAATGTGAAGATTTGCTGCTTTAGTTCTGTTTTCCATCATTATGAATTGGACATTTTGGGGCTTTTGGACTGCCAAAATAAATAATTTGAAGAGGTCAACTACCACACCAATGTAGATTTTTTTTTGTTACCGTTTTCTAAAATGTAAAAAGACTAATAAAGAACCAACAGATTCATCAAGAAAAAATACTTACTTAAATGTACACGACTGGGATACTTTTACAATCAAAATAAATATTAGTTGCAGCCCATGTGTATGTATTATGTGATGATTTATTCAGACCACGAGTTCAATCAGTCGTGGACGTACCTTCACCGACCGAGCCTCCAGCTCCGCATTTATGTCGGACAGATAATCTGGAATGATGTCGAGAAGACATGCTGCAAGGAAAACCCCTCCGGCAAAGCAGCTGATGAGGCTCAGAACCGTTCGGTGGAGCTCTGCAAACGCAAAAAAAGTGAACACATGTATTATTTTACGACATGAATTTACACACAGTGGCTCGATTATCACTGACATAAAATGCCATGCAAGTGACGAGTAAACAAAGTATATCTTCCAATTGTAGCCTCCGTCAACTCTGCTTTGGTGCTTATTTCTCAGGAGAACATCTGTCAGTGACTCGTTAATAAAATCACTGCTATCCTTCCCAAGTTGGAACAATTGTTAGATCATGTGACACATCGTGATCATGAAAGTCTGCCTGAATCAGCAGAGCACTGAAACACATGCGGATGTGAAGCAGAGAAATGATACTCTCACTTCCAAGTTCCAGTCAAAGTTCATCCCCCACTGAGTCTCTTATTGCAGATTACATTGATGTCAGGTGACAATAGAGGAGGGCTTGTTAATGGCAGCAGTGACCTCACACATTTAGATTGACATGAATAACAATGTTACAGGAATTAGTTTAAAAATCTGGCTTATTTTCACCACTGTTCTGTTATCAGCGGGTCGATGGTTTCTGGGTCACATGTTGATCAAATCAATAGCGGTGCATTGCCTTTACGGCGCTATCTACAGCTGCAACATGTGATGCGGTGAGACCGACGGCTCGTGAAACCGACCCCTTATCTAGACCGTACGTCTTCCTCTAATCATGGGCGGGATCCTTCCGCCAAATCGAATCAAAAAGGTGTTAACATTTAAGGAACCGTTATTTGTCTGCAGATTGTGGTACATCGTAGAATAAAAAAAAAAAAATTTTAAAACGCGAATGAATCGGCGACCTTTCCTTTTTAATTCGGCAAGTAAAAAAAAAATCATATTAAAACCTTTTTTATTGGTTTTTATTCGCCACAATCCTCATTGTTTAACTGAGATTGTAGAGGACCTTAACGAACCAGGCTTCTTTGAAATATGAAAACAAGTCAACAGCGAAGAATGATATCTTCGTAGTTTATTGTGTGTACTTTACCTGTTCCGTTGGTGTCTCTGAACCATTTGACTCGAGCAGGGATGAATCCAAAAATCAGAGTTAGGAGCAATAATGCGACCAGAGCGCCTATTTTCACCTGCAGCAGGTAGTCCATGTTGCGGCATAAACGTGTCAAGACTGAGGCTCGCGACCGAACTGGACTCTCATTTGATTAGCGATGAGGGGTTCCGGAGCTCGCTAAGCGATACGAAAGATAAGAGTTTTCACAGAGAGCAGCAACTGTTTTTATTTAGGAGTAGGTCTCCTGTTCAGACTACGGTGGCCGAGAAGGGTAAAAATTATAATCGCGAAGAAAAAAAACGGGGAAAAAACAGGGAACCCCCATCAAGGCGAATCCTTTTTTCTAGCCTACTTATAATGACAAAACATTGTTGTAGAAAGTTTAATATTCTGTTAGTACTGACTTGAAAGAGGATTCTACACATTTATTATTGGGTTTTTTTTAATTGTCAGGCCTTTAATACTAATATGTGGTAGAAAAAGTACTCAAATGATGTTCTTAAATACAACTAATACTATTACTTAATAATGTTAGGCCTACAAGTAAAAGTCCTGCAATTAACGTCTGACTAAAGTAAAAGTATGATCAGAAACATGTACTTAAAATATCAAAAGTAAAAGTTACTTTGTTACTTCAGTATAATGTTCTCTGATTGATATCGTATTATACATTATAAGAATAACAAGGCACTGTTTTTAAATACGTAAAATAAATAAGGGGGCACAAGACTAAATTGTAGTCCATGCTTTAATAAAACCAGTAACTTTTTTCTACAATATGTTTGGTGTAACTGTTTTCTTCACTTTGTTGTTCAATATATTTTGAGTGATTCCTTCCAGTAAAAGGCCAATTGTTGACTTCTATTGGTAATGAAAGTATGTTTAGTTGTATATCTGTGCGACTACACAAAAATTGAGGACAGAAGAAACACAGTTAAAAATGTTGGTAATCCATTAATAGCGTAGCTTTTTAATAACCCATTTAGTTAGCATGTTATTCATATTATATGGTAATTTCTAGAAGATAAGTGTAGTCAATAGGTAATTTAAAGCTTTAAAGATAAAGCAAGGATACTGGAGGAGAGCAAACAACAGTCAAGGTGGGGGATTTTTCCTAAACTGGTACCCTCCAACGTTTTTATTTACTACTTTCAAATTATCTTTATGTTATTAGTCAAATAAATCATACATACTATTAATATAAATACACGTTTGTGCCTATATTCTATTCATACTCATACCTGCACTGCCTAACTGCTGCACCTTTCACACTGTTCATACTAAAGTCCTCTGAGCATATTCATCTATTCACTTCTTATTATTAACATTACTACATTACTCTGTACTTAACTGCTTTACGCACACGTCCGTTGTCTCATTAGTATGTGCAATAACAATAAAGTGTATTTAATCTAATAATATCTAATAAAACAGTGTTCTTTCTTTCATTTTAGTTTACACCAGGGAGCCTTGTTTTGGGCTGAACAGTATGATAAAAACATTGAATCGTGCATGAACAAGAAAGCTTCCTTGAAATCAAGATTAAGGAAGCGCTGATTGTGAACAGATTATATTCCATTGTGTCGACAAAGACCAGCAGGACCTCCAGGATGGGATATCTAAAAGTGCTAAGTCGAAAAACAACAGTAATAGCGGTTTAATTCATGAAGAACAGAAAAATGTCTGCTGTTTCCTTCTTTCATGTCAAAGAATAAATATGGCTATTATTTATTCTTGAAGAGAATAAAACAGTAAATACAACCGCTCCCAGTCACACACAGTCTACTTAACCTGCATGGCAAATGTAATCTTTACATTGTGTGCCAATTAACCTATTGATTAAAAACAATTAACACTCTGACAATTGATTGATTGTAAATGATCAGGTTAAAAAAAAAAAATAATTTAAAACACACAACTTTCTCTGGTTCCAGCTTCTCAAATGTGAAGATTTGCTGCTTTAGTTCTGTTTTCCATCATTATGAATTGGACATTTTGGGACTTTTGCACTGCTGGGCTGACAAAATAAATAATTTGAAGAGGTCAACTACCACACCAATGTAGATTTTTTGTTACCGTTTTCTAAAATGTAAGTGTGTTTTTACCAATTGATAATACATAAAATCACTTTAATAAATACGAATAATTACCTAAAAGTAAAATATTCTTATAATCACGTTGGTAACCTCATTCTTTTGACCATTTATTAATTCATTTCTAAACCACCAGATGGCGCCCTCTCACCAAATCTTAAAAACCCGCTTTCGCCTCCACACACACGCACACGCGCGCGCTACGATAACCGGTGACGACATTTTTGTGCGCCGGATACGTGGCTCCCTCTCCCATCGATCAGAAGCCCCAAATGCTGATGTGTTACAAGAAAGCTCACCGCAGGGAGACTTGTGAGTTTCTCCCTTGATGCAGCGCTAACGTAACAACGGAGAGAAGCGGCGGCGGGTCACGGGTCGATGTCAGAGGAGACGCAGCGGAAGAGATCAACGGCAGCGGCTCGCAGAGGGAATGGCGGTGAGAGGAAAAAGAGACACAACAGAGAGACCCACCGAGACGGGAACAAGTGACGGAGTCACTGCCTCGGTTAAACGGTTTACTACAGCTGGCGTGCGAGGTGACAGCGAGACCCCCACGCGCTGCTAAATGGTTTCTGTGTGTGGAGGAAGACGTGTGCATGAAAGGAAATGTGATATATGTCAGTTTTCCTCCCCATTGACTCCATATTTCACGCGTCAAAATGGTGAAACACTTCTAGGTCATTAGTTCACGTCTTCAGTTTATTTATTTTTGTATAGCTACAAACAGCAAAATGATGCATGCACACTGACAGGTCTACAACACAAGCTGTAAATAAAGTAGTTCTGTTGTTGTGATTTTTATATTTTTGGGAAATAATGAATCACTCATACGCCTTCATTTCATTTTTACATACAATAAAAAGGTCTAGAGCTACAAAATTGGCTTTAAGTATGCGGAAGCTCCTATTTAAAGAAAACATAGGATGATTTAAAGATAAGCTTCTAATATTAGATACCAATCTTAAACATCTTTAAGGACAAATAATCAAATGTCAATGAAGAACATCACACCAGTTTTATTTTGTTGGGATTCCCAAATTCCCAAAAATCAGGTTTTATTTCTGATTAGCTGTAGACTGTATATTAATACATCTTAAGATATCAGAACACATACAATTTGCAGTTTCTATGAGGTAAATGTCAGATATTAAGTTATATTTACTGGCTCCTGAGAGCAAGAAGCACCATAATAATGTGTCTGAAAAGCTGTTTTACACTTTTATTTAAATGCTTTCATTAGTTGGTCTCGTTGAAAAAAACCGATAACCCGATAACGCTGATTCTACTCTCTGTGTTTTTGCCCCTCAGCCCAAAGGGAAAGTTGGCACAAAAGGAAAGAAGCAGATCTATGAGGAGAACGAGGCGACTCTGAAGTTCTACAACCGAGTGATCCTCGGAGCTAACGTGAGAACCTCGATGCTGTCTTTGTGTTGTTGCAGTCAAAAGAAACGTTTAACTGTCGGTGAGGGACGCTGCAGTCCTCGACCGAGTGGCGTCACCTTGTCTGTGGTAACATAACTCTCACTGGATCAAAGCTTGTTCTTTACTTTAAAAACACACGTCAGTTCTGCAAGTTGAATCTCACGCTAGCTGCAAATCATCACAGTATGTTTTATGACTTTCACATTATTGTATGTCTTATCAGTTAGAAATTAGTCCTTTTTAATTGGAATAATAATACAATATAGTTATATATATATATATATATATATATATATTGAAATTAAACAAACTGTCTATTTTTGGCTACTACAGTAATTTGAATGCCTAAAAAAGGATGGTACTTGTAGCAAAATCACCATAATGCAGTCCTGCTCATTGATTTGCAACAATGTTAGAATATTAGTATCTACTGTAAGGCTTAAACTCATTATTATATAAATGGATTATTCTGCAAAGTATTTTTTGTAAATAATTGTTAGATTGTTAGAATGAAATGTTAGAAAATTGTGAAAATAACAGCATTGACATGATTGATTATCCTAATATCTGCGGATCCAAATCTACTAATTGATTACCACCACACTGCCATCCAAACCCATAAATATACTGCTGTTCCTTCTCAGGCGATATATGCCGCCGTAAATCTTTTGGTTTTCTACAGTTCATCTACATTTTCGACATGGGTGAGTGCATCTAATCAATATAATTTAATATCTCACTGTACCACACATCTGACCCTTCAGCTCTAATGCCTTGTATGCCTCCTGCAGCTCCTGCTCGTGTTCGCACTAGCAGTGTATGTCGGGAGTTACCGCTCCATGTCTGCCATGGCCAAGCCAGCATTCGCTGAGGACGGAAGTCTCCTGGACGGAGGAATAGACTTAAACATGGAGCAGGGGATGGCGGAGTAAGTAAAATACAAAATACAAAAAGAGGGTTAAAGTTTACTGGGAAGAGCAGGTCTACGTCACATTAAAAACAACTTTACTATGTGAAACAACATGGTTTTCAGGTGTGTTTTGTGATCGGCTTTGTCCTGATTGGTTGAGCACAGAAGCTTTGCAGACATTACCCGGGGCTGTAAATACGGCTCGCCCTCCTCCACTGCGTAAATTACTGAATTTATATCTTTGTTTAAAGGTGACAATGCTTATAGGCACAATGAATAACATGTTCCTGGACTCCTACTAAAATAATCCCTCTCCCTCATCACTTATGACCCCCGAGAAATGTGTGGTCGGTGTCTTAATCTTTTAATTTAAAGGTGCTAAATTCAAAATTCCGAGCATATAAAGAGCCTCCACACACCTATACAATTCTTCCTCCAATTATAATTGAGTCTTTTTGCTGTTTTGTATTCTGCGTACATTCAATTTGTGGTTAAATATTTCAGTATATTGTCTCATTTCTCTTTCAAAGAAACAAAATGTAATGTTCAGTAGAGTTTTGTGCATTAATAACATAGAAGCTCTGTTGGGCTTATGGATGGATATTATTTTGATTATAATCTATTATATCTTTGCATGATATTCAAGTATGTAAAAACAAGCAGTCACATGCTTTGTTAGTCCTCAGTAAAGAGGACAACGTTGTTCTTCTGTGTGCACAGAAACATGTCATTTCTTTTGGTGATATTTTAGTGTGTGTGTGTGTTCTGGTTTTAGGCACCTGAAGGACGTCGTCCTGCTCACAGCCATAGTACAAGTGCTCAGCACACTCTCCTCTTATTTCTGGTATCTTTGGATGCTGGTAAGACGATGTCCCTAATGAGTCCAATGAGATGGCTGTTCATTTTCTGCCTGATTGCTTTCTTCGTCTCATAACTTGATCGTGTGTGTGTGTGTGTGTGTGTGTGTGTGTGTGTGTGTGTGTGTGTGTGTGTGTGTGTGTGTGTGTGTGTGTGTGTGTGTGTGTGTGTGTGTGTGTGTGTGTGTGTGTGTGTGTGTGTGTGTGTGTGTGTGTGTGTGTGTGTGTGTGTGTGTGTGTGTGTGTGTGTGTGTGTGTGTGTGTGTGTGTGTGTGTGTGTGTGTGTGTGTGTGTGTGTGTGTGTGTGTGTGTGTGTGTGTGTGTGTGTGTGTGTGTGTGTGTGTGTGTGTGTGTGTGTGTGTGTGTGTGTGTGTGTGTGTGTGTGTGTGTGTGTGTGTGTGTGTGTGTGTGTGTGTGTGTGTGTGTCAGGCCCCGTTCCGAGCCCTCTACCTGCTGTGGGTGAACTTCCTGGGCCCCTGGTTTATGGCAGAAAGCCCGTCGGCACCAGAGGAAGTGAATGAGAAGAAGCAGAGAAGACAAGAGCGCCGACAGATGAAGAGATTCTGATGCTGCAGGGCAGACGGAGCAGTATTTTTTTATATACAGAATCTAATATACAGATGGCAAGGAACTCATAAATTATTCAGGAAGACATTTTGTTATTAAGTTAAACTCGATCCAAATCTGATACTGTGGAAACCTTTTTTTCCCTGTTTGTGTAGTTTTTTTTTTTCTTCCGCTTTCTTCTGAAATCCAATTTTCTCCCTAAGCTATTAAATGAAATGCTCCCTATTTAGACAATGTCACGGTCCAAATCTCATTTATCCTTATGCAGGGATTTCATATTTGTTGGCTTTTGCACAAACCCGCCACACAATCTGCAGATTGTAAAATAATTAATTATTCTCCATCGCAGAGCTTCTAAGTCTTCTAAGAATCAACTTGATAGAATTAAATTTTTTGCAATAAAAAAAAAAAAAAGAAGAAATCATTCAATGTCGATCGTCACGTGTTTCAAGATTGTATTTTTATTAACGTTCAGTCACGACTTAAAGTACTTAGCGATAGTTCACATTTTCCTCAGGAGGCTAAAATGTGCTTTCTGGGGCCCTGATGAAATATTAATGGAGCATATTTTAAAATAGCCAGTCCACCTGAAATGTTCTGTAACAAACTGTAAGCGGTTAAAATGTAATTATCAGAGAGAAATGTTGACTTTTAGCCTCCTTACTCAGAAGTAGGTATGTTTCAGTCGAGTGTAACGTAAAGGCTGTGACAGACTGGACTTAATCCATAAATTCCACTAATAACTTTTGCAAGAATTTCAGTAATTTAATTTGTGAACATCTTTACTGAAGTGAAACTAATCATATAAACACTTCTGTTTTGATTTGGCAACAACAACAACAACATATAAAAGTTCACTCATCCAAAATGGCTACTTAATCAACTGAGATTTGAGTTGGTTTACGCATGAATTTTGGGGAATAAATGCATCTTCCTGACATCCTGGTTTTCTTGTCATTTTATTTATGAAGAGCGGGCAGGTTTTATAAAGCTGAATGTCACTTAAATCTAAAAACAATTCAGAGGAATATTCTTTGTAATGTTTGGGCCACAGCTAACGGTTATTTTCATTATAGATTCATGCGTTTTCCACCCGTCAGTTTTTGTATAATATCACGAAATTGGTGATCACAATGTTCGAAAAGTAGATTTATTTTTCAGTCTAACATTTTAAAATCCTGGAATATTCTATTTACCTGTTGTAAGTCAGTGTTTCAGCATATATCATATAGTATACATAGTACAGCGTTCCCTGACTTCTGGACATCATCCAGTGTGTTTTGTGAGGACGTTCTCATAATCAAGTAATCCTGCTTTGATTTCAGCGGTTTGTCCACATAAACAATACCTTGTTTAATCCTTTTAAATAATTAGTTGGAACTTCCTGCTCAATATTTGATTGTAGATTGAATTAAAGACGTGAGCACTGCAGTCAAAGAACGATGTGGCAGCGTCAGACTTCAGAAGAGAGCGAGCAGGTTGTTATTAATTCGAATATTAAATACAGTTTGAGATAATGTCAGACAACGTAGTGGAACATCACATTAACGTTACTGGCTGCAACAACTCAGACGTCACCACCTGTCTCTTTTCTCCAGTGGCTCTTAAAACTGCTCACATATTTGAGATTAGAGATTTAAGATTAAAGCTGACAAATCAGTGCCTAGATGACAGTTTAATCCCCAAAATACGATAGAAATGACAACCGCGTTTCTGTTTCCATCCGGTGGGTTGAGCCTCGTCCTCAGGGGGCAAAAATGTTATTTATCATCAAGTCTGCGAAGAGTATTCTTTCTTTCCAGTGTTGACAAAGTGCATTTAGAGATTATGTTCATGCTCCGACTCCAGAGATCGTGAGTGGGCTGTCAAAGCCCAGATCTGCTCCCGATATAATTACAGATTTCTCTTATTATTGTTTCATCCTCAACTCAACAAGCAAAAACCTGCCGTCAGGTTTCAAGAGGAATCACTGTGATGCTGTGAATCCTGTTAAAAGGAAACAAAGCCGAAAGGCATTTACAAAGTTGGCCTTGATTTATTACATACAATAATTCAAACCGCGCTTTTTTTTTTTTTTTTTTACCTAACTTTAAACTGATCCTAAAGTCTCTAAAAGCTTTTTTTTCAAAATGACTGCTTTTACTTTGCGAGCGGCCTGCCCTCCTTCATTCCTGCCGTGTGGTCCGATACTGTCTCTATTATAGGGTTATAAACAAAGTAACCAAAATTAGAGCAGCACGGCATCCAGTTGTCAGGGCCAATCCCAGATGTGGGCTCTGAGAGGGACCATGTTGCAGTGTAATTTAGCACTGGGGCCCTTTTGCATGTAACCCCACCCCCTCAAAAATCACATATGCACTTTGTGTTTTTCTGGCAGTTTTTTAGGAAGTAGAAATATGCAGAAATGGAGATTTTACATGTTTATCGGAACCACTTGTCTACAAATAAAACTCTCCAGTGAAAGCTTTAAAAAAAAAAAAAATTTTTTAAAAAGTTCCTTGTGGTGGAAAAAGAACACGCGATTGTTTTTGTTCGAAACTTTTTCATATGCAAATTTTCCTTTTTTTTTCTTCTCCCTTTTATCAATAACACGGCATTGTCTCCGCTGTTACTTTGAGGTGCGACACAAAACGGAGAAGTGTCTCCCAAAATAACCTGCTGCCCGTGAGAGTGCCTGTCTTGGCTGCTGATTTAAGATGGAGAGAAAAGAAAAAGAGTGGGAGAAAAACAGTAAAAAGAAGAAAAAAAAGGGTTCATCCTGACGAGATGTAATGAGGGAGTCAAAGCTGCATTCCATTTTCCAGGCTTTTTTTGTGCGAAAAAAAGACGGGAAAAAAAAAAAAACATTATACAAGCCAGAGAAAATAAATGCTTAAGTTAACAAAAAGCATTAAACGTGAGATAGAGAGTTGAAGTGGAGCCTTTTGTCTCGCTGGCTCCAGCAGATCATGGCCCTCACATTTTAGATCCCTTTACACTCACTGAGACAGACAAAACAGGAAATTGGGGGACATTTGGGCAACCGTCGAGCCTTTGACCCTTGAACCACAGCGCTCCCTGTCTTTGAAGTGAAGAGAGGGAATCACAAGCAATTACATGCGACGCAGAGTGCCTTCCCTTGAACATTTAGCCTTCGCTGTGTAAACAGAATCAGAGCTCTCTGAGTGTGTTTGGCAGAGCGCTGGGTGTAGTCTGCTTAGAGTTTATGATCTATGCTGAGTTTTGGCCTTGTTTTGACTCGAACCAAACTGACCCTAAGCACCTCTCACAGTTTGGGTTGCCGCGAAGGACCGGCTGGTATTAGTAGTCGTGCTTTATCTCGCTAACAACATCCAAGCATTACCTTTTCCAGCATTATCCTTTAACTTAAAAAACGACACCGGCCAGTCGGCGTTCACAGCTCCCGACGTGGCCTTAAAAGGAAGCTTTTTTTTCAAAGAATTCCTGCTGCGTTTGACTGTGTGTGTGTGTGTGTGTGTGTTCGTGCATGCTCGTGTGTTTGACCTGGTGGCAAATGCTCAATCCTCCTCAGAGATTGTCACCTCTGTTTAACATCTCGCTCGGCAGCCGGTCATCTGCTCCTGTTTGTCCCCAACGACGACCTGAAGGCATGAAAGCCCAGACGTAATGTCTCTTCTCTTAATGTGCCACAAGAGCCGTTAGCAGATTGATATACTATATTTGTTTATTCCATGGAACAGCATGCTTTTGGAGTATAACATATCTAAATAAGAATTAGGTGTCTGCACGTAAACACCTCCCTGGAAAACGATCTATCTCCTCGTCATGCTGTTACATGAATCAAAAATAATTGTAGTTCAAATGTAGCTCTGCTGCCAAAGTGTGATCCTCACTGTAAGGCAACACTTGGTCTCCTGTTAATATTAATCTAAATATAAGGTGCTACATCTCTTGCCTGATGAGTACATTTAAAGGGGTACTCCACCGATTTTACACAATAAAGACTGTTTGATTAGATTAGATTACATTATACTTTATTCATCCCCAGGGGGACATTTCTTAAAGTCTAGGGGAGTTTTATTACATAATGTGAACACATTTGTATGAAGCCTTTTGTGGCTCCAGAAGGAGCTGTGTGCCATCTGATAAGTTGCCTCGAGTCAGCGTCATGGGGGATAAAGACACTGCACTGTGTTTGAAAGAGATATAAATATGTTGATGTGGAGCTAGAAAGACGTGAGTCTTCCAGGCCTCTGTAGTCCGCTCCTCATCTCTGTTGAGGCTGGCACTTCGATCTCAGACCGAAGTGTCCGCAGTTGAGTTGTATTGTGGGTAATGTAGGCACATGGTTTCGACAAGGAATAGGAGTGCAATGCTTAATCGGCGGAGTCCTCCTGTAACAGATATTTCCACAGTGTAATAAATGGATTTGATGTTTCTGTTTGCTCGGTGGAGTTTGACGACGGTATCGGTGATGCGCGTCAAAACATCTGACCTGGAAGTCTTGTAGCTTACTGGGTTACAGATGTAATCTGCATAGCAATATAATAACAAATCAATGTATCGGGATGTTAGAACATCATAGCACATCCAGAGTAAGGGGAATACAATGCAATATTACAAACACTGTTACAAAATCATCAACATCAAGACTGAAACATCCCGCGGATCACAATGTTTGTTTTAGTCATCACTCTCGGTTCAGCATTGTCGGAATCAGAATCAGAAATGTTTACACAAACGAGGAATTTTTTTGGGCCGAATTTTTTTTTTTTTGTGAGGTCATTTATAGAAAGTTACTCACCGTTGTTTCTGCCAAATCCTCATTGGCAGGGTTATTGCACTTGAGGGCATAAAAGTCGTGTTTTGTACATTGACATTTGCTGGCTAAAGCAACGCCATGCAGCTGCAGTCTCATGAAGAAATACTATAACTGTCAGTGCGAGTTAGCGTCACATTATTCTTGATTTGGAGAAACATCATCTACGTGAAGTGCTTCATTTTGTGGATGAGTGTATTCGAGGCGATTGAATAACAAATCCACAGACTGTGTTGTAAACTCTCAAGTACATAGTCTTCATTTATTTATTTTTTTAAAAGGTCCTCCGTGAGGGACCACAGCCATTAGTTGCAGCGGTGGCGCCACTGTCCGCATGACTCCGGCTGAACCAGGATCAGTGAGGGACAGGCTCCGTCCCACTGGGTTCCCTTCCTCTTCCTTTGTTTTCCTCCCGTTTCCTTCCTCGTTTTCTCAGATACTGTTCCCCCTTCCCCCCCCCATGGAAGTCTAAACAAAATACAATACTGTGAAAGTAAACAAACGCAACACATATCATGTCTCGGCCCTTACTAAAACCAGACCCAGAGTCACAAGGATCCCTAGCAACATTAGGGACCGGCTGGAACTCCATGTGGTTTGTGACACGTGGATTATTTTATATTATTTTTGCATATGTTCACTAAATTCAAGTGAGCGTGCTGATTCAAAAAGAAACAAGGTGGTTTAATGATTGGACGACAGGCAGGTGGCTTTGCCTCAGAATAAAAAGAGCTGCACGGCCACTTGTGTGTTAACTTTAGTTTCAGAGCAACAGATTTACATCAGATCTTAAATCCTGATCTCATACACTGTTCCCAACCTTCAATGTCTAAATAGCTGTTGGCCAAACTTATCACAAAGTGTTCTTGAATATAATGTTATTGAGTTGTTAAGTGTTTTCTAGCAACAGTGTGTCCAATGCTAAAGGAAGGATAATGTCAAACCCCCAAAAAATAATGGGATATCAAATTGAGGGGAATTTTATGCTCAACAGTTCAGAAATATGATGCATCCTATATGAGAATGAATAATGACCTCATGGTCTACATGGCATGTAACTGAGTGAGTTCAGGTAAGGACTAGCACTGCATGTTATCCCGCTTTCTCTTCAATAAATGCTCAGAAGTAGTCAACATGTGAGTCTGCATTGGTGCACATAAACACTTGAATAATGTCCCCAGCATCCATCAACCTGCGCAGT
The DNA here is from genome assembly GCF_009769545.1 of Cyclopterus lumpus. Lineage (NCBI taxonomy): Eukaryota > Metazoa > Chordata > Actinopteri > Perciformes > Cyclopteridae > Cyclopterus > Cyclopterus lumpus. The sequence goes on from NC_046968.1 coordinate 23,801,296, forward strand.
TGTTAACTCGGCTAATGCTTGCATTAACATTAATGAGCTTTTACACACTTTTTACGCAGCTCTTGTCCCCCCCTTCTCCACCACTTCGATCCCATCCATCCTTCGCCCACCTCATGCTATTAAGACCTATAATGGAAGTCTTAGATTAATTGTTAATTTCCAGGAAACCCCTGTGTTCTGTCATAAAGTGCTTTCCATTAATTAGTGACTCTGTTTCTCAGAACGGAGAGGGAGAGCAGAAGAGTGATTAATGAGCTAACTAGTGCAGCCAGCGGCTCGCCTAGCTCCAGTGGTGAGCGTGAGAAGAGTCGGGCCCGCAGAGAGAGGCAAAGAAAATAAATATGTGGCCCTTGACAAAAAAAAAAAAAAAAAAAAGTGCATGGAAATTCATTGAAAGGGTAGCTGAGTGCAGTTTCAAAGGGATTGTGGAACATTAGAGCTGAAGTGTGAGAGAGAGAGAGAGAGAGAGAGAGAGAGGGCAGAGAGAGGCTTGATTACGCCCTCTCTGGTGCCAGAGGTCCAGCAGACGGGGATGGGTGTGTGCTGCTCAACGGAGAACTGTTATTGGGGAAGCGGTTCAGGCGACTTCTTGACTGCATTTGCTCTCTGAAGGTGTAAAGTTCATTCTCTTGAAGGTTGGGACGAGACACCGCAGCAGGACTCGGCTCTATGAAACATGCAGGCGTAACATTTTGGGACTGCGCTGAATATTGATTCAACTTTGCGTCCTCAGAAAAAATCACAAAAACGCTTACCACAAATTAATATCGGGTGCTGTTTAATGTAATTGTTGAAGCGGTTGACAAGATTAAGACCACGTTCATGTGTGAATGCTAAATATCAAGCTGTAGCCAACAAGTTATAACCTGACAATGTAACCAGACAGAACCCGGCTAGCAGTTTCTCCTTGTTTTCTTTTTGCTAAGCTAAGCTAATCTGCTGCTAGCTGTAATTTAATATTTAAAAGAATGATTTGACATTTTGGGAAATATGGTTATCTGCTTTCTTGCAGAGGATTAGATCAGAGGATTGAAACCACCCTCATCTTTGTTAGTTAAACATGAAGCTACAGTAAGCAGCCGTTTAGCTTAGCTTAGCATAAACACCGGAAACTGTCCAAACGTTGTTTGTTTAGTCTGTATAACAACCCAAATTAAAATGAATTAGTGGGCTGGTATATACATATACATTTTTACCATTGGACAGAGCCAGGCTAGCTGCTTCTCTGTTTCAGTCAAGTCAACAGAATACAAGAGCGGTATCGATCTTCTCATCTAACTCCTCTGCAAGAAAGCGAATATGTGTCTTTCACAAAATGTTAAAACTATTCCTCAGGATTTGCTCCAAACAGATGAATATTTCCGCTGGTTAACGTTACTAACCCGTGCCAGTATTTCTGTCCAGGGATTCCTTTACGGACGTCAGAAGGGCCGCCTGGCATGAGCCCAGAGGTATGGCTAGACATTATCTCCAGCACCGCTGCATGTTTTGATAAGGGGGCCTCCTCGTCTCTCCCGCGCTGGCCTGTAAGTGGCTGGGAGTGAGCAGCAGGAGTGTTTGTGCGTGCATGAATGTTTATGTACGCATGTGAGCGAGCGTGTGTTTGGGTGTGTGTGTGTGTGTGTGTGTAAGTGAGAGCGTGTGTGTGTGTGAGTGCAGAGTAAACTGCCGCCTTGGTGGGGCAACACACTGTCTCTGGTCTAGAGCAGAGCCATTAGGGGAGCGATGAAGCTGATGACATGTTGTTCCTGTGACAGGCCGCCGGGCCCCAGACTCCTCTCTGGTGGAGCGGTGGGAGCCCGCGGGTCTGCTGCTGGACAGACACAAAGACGCAGGGACTGAGTTTATTTTGGGAGGTGGTTTGGTGCCGGACACCCTGTCTACACTCCCACCGACCTCTATACACCTCCACCCCCCTCTTCCAACTCTCAAAACACACACACACACACACACACACACACACACACACGGACACACTTTATCGCCAACACACACGCAACCACTACGCTTTGGACATGGCGCCAATAACAATTGTTGAACCGACAGAAAAAAACAGGTTTTGAATCATCTGTCTCCAATCCACTCCAAATGAAGCACATTTTTGATTATAGTGCTCTTATTATTTTGACAAATGTGTATCCCTGGTTCAAATCCATCAGGTGACTCTTGACCTCTAACGTCTTGTCATCGCTCTACTGTATCTAATGACATAAAAATGTCCAAAAGAATAGTTAAAAAAATGGGTTTTCTCATCTTCTTCTACTCTCCTTCCATTGTTAACTTCTATTTCTGTTTAAGGGATCAATGCACACACAACAGTAATAATGAGCGAGCAGGTAATTCAATGATGGTGCGGCTGCACAGAATATTGCTTTTTTGTCAAGTGTCCAATAACCAGTATCCCTCCAGTCAGCCGGCCAGTTTGTCCTCTTTATATTTTAGTGATGCAGACAGTTTTCTGACTATTGATTCAGGATTCAGGTCATTTTAAGGAGAGCTTTATTGTCATTGTCTCTAATGTGATTACAGTTGCATTTCCAATCACGCACTGAGCCACACAGAGATATGGAAATATGAATATGACAATATATACGGTAAAGAATCTATTTGTGAATAATACATAAACAAATTGGTCTTGGTCTCTGTGTACATTAGCCACTCCATATGTACACATATTGCACATATTTTATTGCACTCTTTGGAACTGTATTTGTCCAACAATGCACCGGAGTGCCAGAGGAGAGGGATGTGATAGGGATGAAATATTATTCAGGTAATTGCCATCCGGTCTCACACTAATTATCACTTGGGTAAACTTTGGGTTGGGTCTGTTGACGTCATTGCTGCGGTTATTATTACACCATTGTACAGTTGAATTTATATATATATATATATATATATATATATATATATATATATATATATATATATATATATGTATATGCTTTAGAGCAATATGACAAAAAGCAGATCCTAATGTTTTGTTCATTGCCTGCTTTAATGAGTGTCATGAGTATCCTGATATTTTGAAAAGACTGTGTTTTGAAGTACTACGTATTATAAGAATAATTATTTGTATCATAAAATGCATCCAGACTTTCCGTTCACACCTGACCTGGTAATAAAAAGGCTGTGTTTCCTCTTTGACAGCTTGTCAACTGAGTGTTGACTATTAGGAATGTATGTTACACCCACTTTGATTTATGTGTTTGACTCGGCTGGCGTAATAAATCCATCTGACTATACTTTAATTATTTGATTAATGTAGAAAACAAAAATAAATAGAAAACAACACCAGGGTTTTAATCAATGCTGCTAAGCGTCTCATGTGTCTGTGATATATATATGTTTTTAAATTGTGAATAAAAAGGTTATATATCGTTTTAACGACCAATAAATCCCCTGTGGCTGTCAGTCCCAGTGGTGTTTTTGTCGCCACTGAAACATTCAACTGTGGACGAAGCTTTTCCAAAACACTTCCCTCTCTGGATGTGATTGAGTTACACAGAGAAACACATTTTAAACAGGTGCCCACTGCAGCCACACACACACACACACACACACACACACACACAACTCTCTTCTCTTGTCATTGTAACTTGACTCCCATGTCCCTCACATACCCCAGTACAGTCCTGGTCCTGATACCCGGCTCACATACTGTAACTGGAAGAGCCCCTGAACCGCAGGGTGAACTCTTCTCATACGAGGTGTGAGCCCCATCGGGGAGGCTGTCCAAGTCATTCTGTCGTAACGATGCTTGCAGAGTTGTTAAAATGCCACTCTCAAGCCGTGGTGGAGGTGGTCACGTTGGCACAGAGTCGGGTTAGGGTATCCCCAAGTGATGCCACTTGGGGATACCCTAACCCCCTGTTTACCCCCGGTCTACCCCCCTGTGCTCTTTAATGTTTGGTCCCTCTACTAAACTCTGTACAGTCACTGTTTTGTCACTTATTTTGGATTTGTAGTTTAACAAGGCACAGTGTGTATGATTTAGTGGCATCTAGTGGTGTGGTTGCAGATTCTTATCCTAACCAATCTCACCCCTAATGCCTAAACCCTAACCAATCTCACCCCTAATGCCACCCTAACCAATCTCACCCCTAATGCCACCCTAACCAATCTCACCCCTAATGCATAAACCCTAACCAATCTCACCCCTAATGCATAAACCCTAACCAATCTCACCCCTAATGCCACCCTAACCAATCTCACCCCTAATGCATAAATCCTAACCAATCTCACCCCTAATGCATAAACCCTAACCAATCTCACCCCTAATGCCACCCTAACCAATCTCACCCCTAATGCATAAATCCTAACCAATCTCACCCCTAATGCATAAACCCTAACCAATCTCACCCCTAATGCATAAACCCTAACCAATCTCACCCCTAATGCCACCCTAACCAATCTCACCCCTAATGCATAAACCCTAACCAATCTCACCCCTAATGCCACCCTAACCAATCTCACCCCTAATGCATAAATCCTAACCAATCTCACCCCTAATGCCACCCTAACCAATCTCACCCCTAATGCATAAATCCTAACCAATCTCACCCCTAATACATAAACCATAACCAATCTCACCCCTAATACCACCCTAACCAATCTCACCCCTAATGCCACCCTAACCAATCTCACCCCTAGTGCCTAAACCCTAACCAATCTCACCCCTAATGCATAAACCCTAAAAAATCTCACCCCTAATACATAAACCATAACCAATCTCACCCCTAATGCATAAACCCTAACCAATCTCACCCCTAATGCATAAACCATAACCCAACCAACTAACCAAGGTTCAAATACTAGCCAGTCAGGTAGCGTAGGGCGTGCCATTCCTTCACCACAGCAGGATTTGATATGTACAATATACCTTTATTTATGTTTTCAGACTCTTTTACTGAATGTTCTTTAAATCCTTTATCATTGTTATATTGCAATTGATTAATGTGCAGTAAAATGTGTTAATAGAAGTACTCATTGTGATGTCTAATAACATTCACAATGTATTGTGATTATTATTAACTTTTGTTAAATACTTCATGATATAAATACTCAATGTGTTTGTGTAAAAGCTTAAACTCTGAAAAGAAGCTGTAACTCAAACCATCATGAAGTATATTCATACTTCTACTCCATTGCATATCAGAGGAAGATGTTGTTTATATTTTAGGCTATTTTTTATATATTTTATTTTATTTTATTATGTATCTATGATATGAAGGCAACAGTAATAATATGTGGATCTCATCATATAGTCCAGAATCATTTATAATCGTTAAATGTGTTTTTATTTAAAGTTATTATATTGTTGTTGTTGAGTTTTAGAGTTTCTTTTCACATGCCCATTTAAAGACCATGAAGGCATTTATTTATGTATATCATAATCTGCATATGTTCATCGTGGAAGTGGTGGTTTTCACCGTGATGTCCACGCTGCAGAACGTTTCCAGAGCAGCAGGATGTTGCGTCTTTAAGAGTTAAGAGTTAAGAAACTTGAAACCAGCCGTGTTTGCGCAACAATCAGAGCGGCTCCCAGCCGCCAAAGTGTCTAGACTGGCACATGATGCGGGAGTCAACCAATGGCTCCAGAGCTCTCCTCTGGGGCCCCGAGAGGGGGGGGGGGACAGAAAGAGAGGGAGAGGGAGAGGGAGAGGGAGAGGGGAGTGGGAGGGGGAGAGGGAGAGGGAGAGGGAGAGGGAGAGGCAGAGGGGAGGGGGAGAGGGAGAGGGAGAGGGGAGGGGGAGAGGGAGAGGGAGAGGGAGAGAGAGAGAGAGAGAGGGAGAGGGAGAGGGAGAGAGAGAGAGAGAGAGAGAGAGAGGGAGAGAGGGGTATGAGAGGGAGAGAGGGAGAGAGGGGTATGAGAGGGAGAGAGCGGGCGAGAGAGAGAGGGAGGGGGGTTGAAGGGAGAGAGAGAGAGAGAGGGAGAGAGAGAGAAGAGAGAGAGGGAGAAAAATGAAGAGAGCGAGTGAGAGAAACAGAGACAGAGAGAGAGAGAGAGAAAGGGGGGTTGAAGGGAGAGAGAGAGAGAGGGAGAGAGAGAGAAGAGAGAGAGGGAGAAAAATGAAGAGAGAGAGAGAGAAAGAGAGAGAGAGAGAGAGCGTAAATTCCGGCAGAATTACAAGGAAGGCAGGCTCAGTGATTTGGGTTTCAAAATAAAAGCATCACGTTCAGGTTTTGGAAAACTACATGTTTCCTTTTTTCTCAGTAGTCAATTCAATTCAATTCAATAGGCTTGATTGGCATCTATTCCTAATAACAGTCTATAATACATGTCCTGACATATATTATGAAAACAATTTCCTATGCTTGGTCAATCATATATTCACATTTAAACAAATAGTTAAATCCCCTTTAAAATGTCTTTCCATTAAACTTTTCAGGACATTGTTATTTTATGAATAAAGCCACCATAAGCTTTTAGTGACTTCACTTGTTTGCAGCTTTATATGTGCACATATAAAGCTGCAAACCCCTCAAGTGAAGCCTGAATGAGCCTTAACCATGTCTATTTTAGAATATGTATATTGAGGTTTTGTTCACACAAGAAAGTTACATTGATCTTAAAAGTATCCTTTCTTGCACTGTTTTTCACCGTTAACGCTTTTGTTTTGAAATTCTCAGTGGAATAAACTTGCTTTTATTCTGTTCGGCTTGACTGTGGCGTGTACAGCAGCGTGTGCGTGTGTTTGTGCGTGTGCTCGCGCGCGTGTGTGTGCGTGTGTGTGTGTGTGTGTGTGTGTGTGTGTGTGTGTGTGTGCGTCCGAAAGGGACTTGCAGGGGAGTGGAGAGTGGAGTAATTCCAGCTCTCTTTAAAACAACTTCTCAGCACGGAATCCGTCCCGGAGTTTGGCACCGGAGTCCCCGACTATCTGCGCTTCACCCCGGCACCCTGCAGCGGGATTATCGCCTTCCACCACAGCGACGGAAATCATCGGGATCTCAGTGTTGTGAGGATTTATTTGGAGGTGAAGGAAGGATTTTTTTTTTTTTTTTTAAGGTTCTAGAGCTTCACAAAGTTCAAGGAGAAACTCTGGAAACTTTTTTGGGGGATTTTAATGTTTCGGATGCTCTTTTTCATGTTCACGTGAACTGCTCCTACTCCCGGAGAGGTCTAACCATGGTGTGTGGATTGGGATCTCCGCAGTGTTGGAGAGTTGAAGGCTTTGTGCGCGAGCTGGCACAAGTTGTGGCTTAATTGAGTTGGCGACAGCAGGTCACTGCGCAGTGGCTGCGCGGAGCCTTCTTCTGCAGACGCTCAGTGATGTTTCACGCCACGCGCGCTTGATATTACTTTCTAATGCTGCGGGAGAGCCAGACAACGGTGACCACCGGCTGCGCATGCTGCGCGCACCGTGCACAAACCCACGGTAGTGCGCGACGAGCGTAAATCGATGTGGCATCTCCCGAGACCCGGACGGGACCGACAGGACGCATCCGAAACGGTCTAGGTTGTCGTATGTTCAAGTCGAGACGCTCAGGTCTTGTACGGCGACTCTGGAGAAGCCGTCTGGTCACCGAGAGCGACGGGCGGGATGGAAGCAGACGAGGTGAGGGAGGACGGAACGGTCCGTGTGGCCGACACTCAGGAAAGCTCCACAGACACGAGCAGCGGTCGGTGACACACGCTGACCCGGCTCCGGGACTCTCGGGGGAGGCTGGATACCTGACAGAGAGCGCGGAGAGGGAGGAAGAGGAGCAGCCTGACGATGACCGGGGCGCCATGTGCGTCCCGGAGCACAGAGGCTCCCGGCGGGGACAGGAGGGCGACAGTAGGACGGTGACGTGTTGTTTGTTTGGGGAATGGGATCTCAGACCCCGGAGCCCTTATTGGGGCCCGAGAAAAGACGGAGGGTGCGCTTGTCATTGCGCACCGAGGCACGCGGCGCTGGAGGAGGAACTCGCGAGCACCGCTCATGCTTTTCTGAAAAGACTCAAGGAGAGATCTCTGGACACCTTGGTGAAGGCCGTGGAGACCAAAGGAGGGATACCCAGCGAGTGCGTCATGGTGCCCAGCACTGAGCTGCGGCTCGGGGCTCATCACATATCTCCACAGTGGCTCGTGTCCAAGGTGTACCGCTGGAGCGACCTGCCGCTCTCAGCCCGGCTCAAAACGCTCAGCCACTGCCAGAGCTTCGGCGCAGTGGACGGCGCCAAGGTGTGCTGCAACCCCTATCACTACAGCCGCTTATGTGGGCCAGGTAAGGACATCAACATGGGATGGGGAGGGGGGTATTTAGGGGGGGCTTTAATTCAGAGGGGCCTGACTCGATCTAGAAGAGACCTTTCCCTTGCACGAGTTACAACGAGATATACTAATATGTTCCTGTCGTTGTGTCCCATGAACGCAACATTAACCATCACCTTCGACCTCTAGTCCAAACTCAGGTGGAGGTTTTTTTTTGCCGAGAATAAAGTTATTCTCATAAAAGTGAAGCGCGTCATGGATCTACTAAGATTTTATGCAGCGTGACTATTGATGTCACAGCATGAAATTAATGAGAGCTTCCGATCTGTCACACTGTTGTTTTTGCCTGCAGCCTTAAACCTAAATAATAATGTAGTTATTGTTGATTGAAGTGTCAAACAACGTCACAGTCGCGAGAAAAGAAACAGCACCTCAGATGGTGTTGATGGAGCCATTTTACATTTGCAATAATATATAAAAGCACACTGTGCAACACTGAAATCCCAGACAATAAATATCACGTATTCTCTTCTCGCGTGTCACCGCCGGCCCTGCAGTGTTATAACATTTCCATAACTCTGGCTTCGACTCTGGTCAACCATTACTTTGATTTCCCCTCCACATTCCAAACACATTACACATTTATTTAAATTTGCGCAAAAACTTTGCTGCGTCCCACATCATCCCATTGAAGGTCGCTCTCAAGTTGCACTTAGGCTCTTTTTTCTCTGACAAGGAGGTCCTCCTCTTGTTATTTAGGTGAAGGAGTGCCGATAATATACAGTTTGCATAGTGCTGGCGCCAGACTGACTCGCTGGGTATCTGACTGACTGAGGACTCCGGCAATTACTGGCTCTGCTCTTAAAGGGGCCGCAGCCACAAACCCATGTCCACTTTGGACTGAAGGGACTCTCCCAGCAGCATTTGCGTCTACTTTACAGTTGAAGTCACCCTGTGAGTCCGCGTCAATGAAATAAAAAGGACTTTATGAAGATGTCATAAAAGCAGAGCATCAACCTGAACACGTTGAAAAAGAAAACACCAGAAGGAAATACTTGCAGGTTCAGATTGCATTTGTGGAATTATACTTATTAGGAGTTCAAAAGAAAGACTGTGTATGATTATGCACTCAAATAGCTCCTTAGGTATAAGGAATGATGGTCTGTCAATACAAATCAAAACAGTGAACATATTACCTCATGTAAAAGAACATATGCAGATCCACCATCATTAGGTAGTCTATTGATTATCATTGGTGTTAGAAACCGGTGGGTCTCATGGTCTTCCTGAAGTGAAAAGGCTTTGTATGTAATGGGGTTTATGTGAGACTGAAGATAAAGTCCATTTATTGTGCATTATACAATTTAAAGATGTTTTTTTGCTGAAATGTTCTTCTTGGTTGAGGAGTTAAAGAGCTTTTATTGTGGAGGATTTTATTGGTAGCATTTGGAACAAAAGACAAAGTTCATGATACATTAAAGAAAAGCATTTCACATAATTCACAGTTTGTAGCACTAACGTGCGAGCCTCGACGTTTTCGATTGTTTCATTCAGCAGCTAATAATACAACGCGAGGAGTGATTATCTCCGTGCTTTTCTTTCTCATCTGATGATTTAGCAGTGAGGCCATACAGCCTTCAACTTAACCTTAATTAACTTTTGTTGTATTTCCAGATTCACCTCCTCCCCCATATTCTCTGTCCCGTTCAGATGAACACAAGCCACTGGGTGAGTTTGGAAGAAAAAAATGGCCACCACATTGCAAACCAGTAAATGACAGAGGGTGTCGTCACCATCATATTTTTAGACTGGAAACACAGATTATCTTTGAAAAGCTGCTTGTGTTGAAAGCGACACAGAGTTAGTGGAGTCTTATCTGTGCTCATCTCCCCTTTTGAAGAGCCTGACATCTAGAGTTTATAATAGGGAGGCTGTGTGTGTGCAGACAGACAGTCTGCGCTGTATTTTAAGAGACTTATTAAGGCTGTAATTCTTTTTTTCCCCTTATTCATTTATCAAAAACATGTAATTCAAAAGCCTACAAGGTGGCCTTCAAATCGTTTAAAACCCCCAAATATGTACAATCATATAAAACAAACGATTGGCCACGAAAAAAAAGCTCACTCTTCTACTGTGTGCTTGTGTTTTTTTCTTCCCTCCCCAGACTCAACTCTGTCTTACACTGAAACTGTGCCCCCCCTCTCCCCCAATACGCCTCACATTACGCCGAGAGACTACACAGGTGAGGAACTCGCATCGCCGTACTGCAGAGGTTTCATGAACATTGTGACCGGGCAGATGTTTGTTTTCAGCTATAAGGTCTGATGTAGATCTGTATTCCCTGAAGAACCTTTGGAGTTGCACTTACAGGCTCACACACACACACACACACACACACTCATGCATGCAAACCCACGTAGCGTGCATCCTCTCTGAACGTTAACGTGGAACAGTAAATCACGTTTACTGGTGCTATTATGTTGTGCTTTCAAAGGCTGTTAAGACAAGCAAAAACTCCAGTGCATAAAGCTTCTATTGTCAGAGAGGCATGGGGGGCTCGGTGGGGGTCTGGGGGTCTCTCACTATCTAGATGCCACAGCAGTGTAGCCTTTCTGTCTCTCGTTCCCTCTCTCTCTCTCTCTTTCCCTACGCTTTCTCCGCGGCAAAATATTTCCCTGGGATGAAGCTGCAATAAGATCCCCATGCATACTCCCCAATCCCCTTTTGCCTCACGATCCACCCATCCCCCCTCTTTCCCTCTTTCTTCCCTCAAATCCCTCCATTCCTCTTGGCAATTGAGCAGTGGAAAGAGGCTGGCATTTTTGGGGGCGGGGGGAGCCGAGCAGCTCTGATGAGGCGGAGGTGTAGAGTTTTGTGTGCGTGTATATGTGGAAAGAGAGCGGGGTGGGGGCCGAAAGTCTGCGTTTGGACAGGAAACAGCCCCCTCTAGATGATGAAACTGGAGCTTTATTTGTTTACGTGCTGGGGTCGGGTGGAGAGGTCCTTGTAAGCGTTAGAAGAAACCCACAAACCCACTCCATCAAGCCTCTCTGGGCTCACTTGTGGACGGTGTTGAAAGGTGAACGTGCACCTATGAAGTCTGTGTAGTGTCGACGCAGCATCACAGGAGCTGTCTGAAGACTCAGCTGCCACCCAAATGACACTTTCTTTGGTTCGATGGTGACCAGAAACGTATTCTTAAAGTTTATGTTTTCAAGTTGAAATCGTTTATTGAGTTGTTACGTATGCTTTCCGCGTTCAGGCTCAAGGCCGTTGGCGGCCATTTAGAATCACTGAGCTCCTCCCACTGCACACCTAACCGGAGAGGAAAAAAGAAGATACTTTCATTACTTGGATTTGATTTTCTCAGCATTTATTTCCAAAAATGAGGGTCTAAATGCTGCTTTAAAGTCTTCTCCAACCTCTTATTCATGTTTAGCCTAAAAGGTGATACATTGAATTCATCTGGTGTAAAAATGACTTTATTAGATACCCACAGTGTGTATGTTTTTAATTGACAATGGTCGCTATTCGGCCCCGTTTAGAGTGTTTTTGTGTCGACCAGAGGGTTGAGATAAATAATCCAAAGTCTGTTCAGTCAAGATCAAGTTGTTGTGATTTTAAAGTTTCTAATGTCTGCCTCATGAAATGAGTGGAAATAGATCAGTTTTCTTAAAATGTGTTGTGTGTTTGGGTAATTATTTGTGTGCGTGTGTGTGTGTGTGTGTGTGTGTGTGTGTGTGTGTGTGGTCTCTGATCCCCCTGCCCCCCACACAAGAACGCTGGAGCCGAGAACCGGAGCTCAGGCCAAGAGCTCGAGTAGGAAAGAGACTAAACAGAGGCGGCCAGGAATTCTGCGTGTAGTTTTTTGTCAGGTTTTAAGACTCCTCTTTTGAGTTACGGCCCGTATAATGAGCAGGAAATAAGCTGAACACGAAGCTTGTATCAAAAGAATTGTCTGTTGCTTCAGAAAGAGAAAACCTTGATGTTTCTCAGATCTTTCAAGAGTGTGAATGGATCTTTTTTGCGCAGGTGATCCTCTAAAGCCGGTGATGTTTTCTTTACAACAAAAGCAAACATTGAACATGTGCTCCGGCACTTCAGCATCTATTTTTTTGTAGTCCTTTTAAATCTACCCAAGCTTTAAAGGGGGAAAAGGCGGCAGCAGGGTGTGGTCCATACATACCTTTGCCCTGGCCTCTTTTATCCTCCGATCAGTTAACGTTCCCTTTAAACCGCAGCAAGCGGCAAGGCTTTGAAAAGGGAAATGTCTACTGTAAGTTTAGTATATCTGCTGGGACCGTCGCTCTCGGACTCTAACAAAACGAGTCATTCAGCTGCTTATTGTCAGCGTCCCTGTGCGTGTGTGTGTGTTTGTGAGAGAGTGAGACAGGGGGGGGAGAAAGGGAGGAATTTCTGTCTGACTCAGTGATAAGATCGTCTCAGAGAACTCACATAGGGGTTCTTCAGGACGGACACACACACACACACAAACACACACACATTCACCAATCACGCGATTAGCTGGAAGGGAGGCACAGTTCTGGTTTTTTTACCTTCACAATTGATGTATAACCTTTTTTCTAAACACATATTATTTGGACAATCTCAACTATTTTCTACTGCCGCTTCATACTTTCTCTATTTCGATGATACATAAAGTACTTTTTGTTTGTTCATTTGAATTCGATGAAATAATTTGGTGTATTTTCTTTTAGTAAGCAACCAACATATCAAAACTTAAAGTTAACACAAGATGAGTCTCCGAAAGGAGTTCCCGTGCACCTCCGTGATTATAACGTAAGCAGCTCCAGACATCTGAATCACCGCCACAGCTGCACAGGTTGTTGTAGGTCGAGCAAATCAGCTATTTTGATCATTTTGAAAACCAATAAGTTAACTGCTCCCGTAGCAAACGCTACTGCAGGTTCCCACGCCGACTGACGATAACGTAGGCGGGAATTGAGCGTGACTTACCGGACAAAACAAAACAGAAGCCAGCTCACGTGAACACAACCTGAGACTGAAGTGAGACGATAGGGCAAAGTTAACGGGACTCGTACGGTCATGAAAAAAAAATACGGCATAGAGAAGTTGTTTCCAGGCATAGAGAAGTTTGGAAACAATAAATAAACCTTGGAAATACCTGTGTCATAGAGTGTATGTGGTTCAGCTGAGATCAACTGAGAAAAAACAGGGTAAAAATCCAATCTTTTACTCTAACTTCTCATGTACATGCAGACCTTTCAGGTCATGAAAAACTCTTGGACATGTATGAGTAAAAATGTGTATGAACTTAAGTTACCATTTCTTATTTAAAGGGGTTGAGCGTCTCGAAGGACGAGGCCCAAAGAGATAGCGATGTCCTTGTAGGCTATTACATCATATGACATCATTGTACTCCTCAAACATTTGTCCACCTTGTTGTCATTAGGCTCTGGCTTTTGAACATGTGGAAACAAGCAAAGCAATGATACTTAGTGGACATTAGTGTGGCCTGGATGCACCGAAGTAAGACAAGAAGACTACTCCCTCTCTGCCCTCGGTAATCATATTTTGGTGGCTTGTTTGCTTAAACGGAGCGAGGTATCAGCCAAACATCCTGTCTCAAAGCCCTGTCTGCACTCGCGGCAGCATTAACCCCATGAATTGGCCCTTTGACTGATGGGGCACGGCCCAGGAATGTTGGGAAATTGGGAAGGTGAGGGGGAGTAGGGGTCTCGGAGTGAAAGAAGGTGGGAGGAGGGGGGCGGGATAAGGGGCTCCGACTCCGGAGAGTGACATCTGATACGTGTTTGAACATATCGCCGTTAATACTTAAGAATCACGGAGCTGAGCCGACATTCTTGGAAGCTCGGGGAGACAGTTTTAAGATTCGGTTTTTAGAAAGTGCGTGTGACGCTCCTCCGGGTCGACACAGTCGTCGGACACGGTTTTGTAAATCATCCGCCGAGGCTCTCATTGTGATCGATGTCTCGAGGTGTAAGAAAAGTGCAAGGACAAAAAGTAAACGCCCACATTGTGCCGCTATCCGTCTGAGTCGGAGACGGGTCCTCTCGGTGACCTGAACCTCCAGTCTGTTGGCTGGCATGCGCACAACACTTGCTCTTATGCCTGACTGAGACACATTAGACTATGGAATTCAACATCAAGTGCTGGCCCATTAACCATTTCCTCAAGTATTTTCCATCACGGCTCTTTTTTTTTCAGCACACGAGCTGAGGACCCATCGCATAACTCGCCCAGAGCTCTTTCATGTCAGTTTGGTCATTTCTTTCTGAAGTCCTTTCGTTGTTTCGTTTTTTATATATTTTAGACTGCCAGGATGTTAACACTGTAATTAAAAACTTCTCCTCGCCTCCTATAAATTAAGTTTATGTGCAGCGAATGTGCAACAGCAAATTATGAGTAACTGTTGCTGTTGAATTAAACAGTGAAATGTTTTCTGACAACGTTTGATTTGTTTTTCCCCCATAAAAAATCAACTCTGGCGCTACAATATCCGTTGGTAGTGACTACCTCGTTATTAAACGTTTTATGGTTGAACTCGGGCAATGCCAACTGTTTCCAAGGAAAGGTTGTGGTCTGGCTTCCTGCGAAAATAAGTCTGCAGTGATTTAAATCACGAAATCACAGCGTGATTATTGACATTTACCAGAGGCCACGATCTTTCCTTGACCTGAACCAAAAGAGCTTCTGTTGCCTTAACGTCACCACAGAAGCAAACCTCTGTTTCTGGCGTTAAAGTGACGCTCTTTGTGCGTCCGTCACCCACCGCGACTACCGACTCCAGTGGTGGAGACGTGTAGCGCACTGGAAACACTATTTATAGTGATAAATAAACGTCATTTGTTATTATCTTAAGAATCACAGTAACACCAGAGTAAGTTTGGATTACTTATTTCCCAATATATATATATATATATATATATATATATATATATATATATATATATATATATATATATATATATATATATCAATAAATAAATATATATATATATATATATATATATATTTATGTATATATTTATATATATATATTAAAATAAATAAATATAAATAAATATATATACAGTATAAATAAATATGTATATATATATATATATACATATATATATATATATATATATATATATATATATACTTATATAGGTTTTAAGAATTAAGGTAGAGGTGAGATGAAAGATATGTTCACGCTCTTCACTCCACGTATTGGCAGGATGCTCATCTCTTACAATCGTCTTAGTCAATGTGTGAACGATGTGTGAAGTTGAACTTTTTGAACTTTTAGCAAGGCTGAATAAACAAACCTTTTTGTTTCATAACGTGATCAATGCATCCTGTCTTAACTTAAACTTGACTTGAAAAACAAGTTGACTGTTCCTTGTTTACTCTGCAATTTAGAAGAAACAAAGATTCAGTGTCTTCGGTTCCCGTCTTTCTCGTTTGTAATCATCATACGCATAATAAATACGCTGTAAAACTCACCTCCCAGTCCTTGATGCTGCACTGTCTGTCAGCGAAGACGCAAATAAAACATGTCGTTGCGCGACATGATAAACAGAAACAAGAAACGTATGTCACACCTTCAAAATACTTAGCTCCAAATACTTGAGGGTAGCCAAGGCTGAGGGCAGGACTGGAAACCCGATGACATCGCGGTTTGCTCGACACGGAACTAACAAAAAAAAGACGAAAAATCACAAATGTTTCTATTTAATTGCGTTATTATTTTTAACATTTTATTTTGAGGGATTACGTTGTTTGTTCTTGAATCTTCTCCCATTCCATCTTTACGCGTCCGTGTTGACATTTACAGAAGCGTGTTTATACTTTCAACCATTTTGAATGACTCATCCCTTGACCTCGCCCAGTTCCCATTTAGGAAGTGTTACACATCAGAAACCATCCTGATCATCGAGAACAGACTGTCGTTTATTGTCACGAATCACAATCACGTTTACACAAACTTTGCTCCCTTCTTTTTCTATCCCCTCTCCTTTTAGTCCACTTGTACTGCTCTTTGTTGAGTTAATTCTACTTCTGCCTTCGCAGTCTCCACGGTTTGTTGTACACACATTGTTACTCTCTTTTCTCTCCGTCTTTGTGACTCTTATTCTCGCCCCCTCTCTCTCAGTCCATGTTGTCAAGCCATCACAATTTAAAATAAGGTTTAAATTACAGGACTGGTTGTGGCTTTCCGTTGTTCCCTCAGAGATTTTGCCAACCCGCAATTTGGCTTTTAATGGAATCCTGCCATGCCGCTGAACCTAAAGATTCTTTGCAGATGTCGACAGGCTCTCTGACTCTGAAACGTAGGAAACTGTCGCCTGTGCTGTGAGCTCTCAGTGTAACGCTCAGTTAAGACCGAAGCAACATTTTCAGGGGTTTTTTTCAGACGATGTAGCTGCCGGTTGTTAGTGAGTGTGTGTTTGTGCTGGGCATTCACGCATGGTATTGGAAACTACACTGACAAACATACACAGTAGCCTACTGTATTTAAGCTTCGGGATCTAAATTTGATAAGGAGTGTAAGGCCATATAAGTAAATGTATTTTATTTATTTTATTTATTTTATTTATTTTATTTATTTTATTTATTTTATTTATTTTATTTATTTTATTTATTTTATTTATTTTATTTATTTTATTTATTTATTTAATAATATATATATATATATATTTATATATATATATATATATATATATATATATATATTTATATATATATATATATATACAAGTGTGTTTGAGTCTTGTGTCTATATATATATATATATATATATATATATATATATATATATATATATATATATATATATATATATAGAGACACACAAGACTCAAACATTTTTATTTTTATTTATTTTTAATTGAATCTCTGAAAATTGAATCTCTGAAAAACATGTTAATTGCCACTTCTTTTGCTCTAAATTCTTCGAAACTGGAAGGCTAACGTGTATCTCAGTTAACTCCCGTATTAGCATTGCTTAAATGCTCAAGCTGAAGATCGGTTGTTTAAATGCCACGTGAACAAAACAGCAATCGTCGGGAGAGGTCTCCAAACACAAAAGATCTGTTCGAAGTTGTGAAATATGTGTCGTGTGTGTCATGTGACCCACCGATCATCCGACTCTGCAGCTCTACAGCATCTGTCAGCTCATTGTTTTGGTTTTACTGCCCACAACCTTTCTTTTTTGGTTGGCTCTCAGAGCATTGTTTCCAGGCGGGCCACGGAGCTGCTTTCTGCAAAACATTTTTTAAAAGCTCTGATGAACTGTCCGCACGTTACCTGCACTAAATGACAGATCGACAAAGTTAGCAACTAGCTAATAAACAAAACTAAAGAGCTGGTATTTTACCCAGGAGATGTGTGAATATTGGGTTTGACTTCATCAGACACCAAATGTATGCTAATGTTGCTCCGTATTTGCTGGGTGTGTAAATAAGAAACTGTTTGGCCATGTTAAGTCAATGAGGTCGGAGTGTGTACGTCAGGTTGTGTTGCTTCACTACCAAATGATTTTTTTTTCATAATTGTTTTCATACACATTTTCTAAGGTAACTCTATTCAATCACTGCAGGTCTCATATCCCCCCCCCCCCCCCCCCCCCCCATACATACATATGAGTTATGTATTGTACTGTCAGTCCACAGTTATTTTTTTGATATATCGTTGCGTTCCTAACTGGCATTTCATTCAGATAATTCTCCCAAATTAAATTTGAGAAGGAATTTGGAACAAATGGATCTATTCCACCAATACATGTGTGTAATTACGTTGTGAGGAGTGAAGGCCCTATAGTGGGACCCCGTGAGGCTCAATGAGAGACTTGTCAACTTGACCCCGGTGACTGGCTGAGCGGGGGGAGGAAGTGTTGAGGAAGAGGGCCTGTCCAGGAATGTGTGGGAGGGGAGGCCTGTCAGCTGCAGAGCTCCGCTTCTCTGCATCTCCTTTTGTTTCTCTATTCAGATTAAAATCATTTAATTTTAATACGCCGTTTGTGTAAAACTAAAATCCCGATATTCTTTCGAGCTGCAATATACCGTCTTTCTCCCTGAAGTGTTTTAGTCGAGCCTGATTTATGTCTCTGCGATACCCGAATGCGTGTGTTACAGACGCCACGGGCTATACAGACGCCACCTATACAGACGCCACCTATGCAGACGCCACCTATGCAGACGCCACCTATGCAGACGCCATCTATACAGACGCCACCTATGCAGACGCCACCTACGCAGACGCCACCTATGCAGACGCCACCTATACAGGCGGCACCTTATGCAGACGCTATCAAAAACAGATGCGCTGATCCTTATCGATCAAGGCCATCTCCGTTGCAAACGTTGACTTTGATGTGCTTGTTTTCACCTCCTGTGTATGAACGCACACGATTATGTCATGAACAGCAGGAATGCTGAGCAAACCGTCCTCCTGGAGCAACGACGGGTGATTGAGAACAATAAATCACGACGCGCCGACACAGTTGTGACACCTTGATGTGCTGTAAAAGTATGATTTAGGATCCAGTCCCACCCTCCTCCTGTTTAGCTGGTAGAGTTGCACTAGAAACGGTTGCAAAACGATCACACAGTTAGATCTGTTCACTCAGATTTACTCCGTTTTTAGCTGGTTCTTTTTGCTCACTGTCAAATGGGAACGACCACGTGGGCAATCTCTCTCACTGCTTATGTAGTGTGGATCCTTATTGTGGACGAGGAACATTTTACGAGCATTTAACTGCAGAAAGTTCTCCAATGGCAAAGGTTGTTGAGGAGAAACTTGACAGTGAGCGTTGTTATCATGTGCCGTGACCAGATTTTCAATCTGAGTTTGTTAAATTTGGACCAAGTCCAACGTTACTTGTGCATACTAACACATTTATGAACTTGGCAATGGAAAGTCTGAACAAAAGCACATGTTGGTTTCAAACAAACACACATTTGTTTATGTTTTTGTCTTTATTTGTTACAGCGCTGCCAACAGTATATAGAGAAAAACGGGGGATGCCATGCCACAAAGGTTACTAGCAATCACATGTGTTCATCTTAACCACTCAACTGTTACAACTGTAAAGATCAAATGCAATTTTTCGCTAAGCAAAAGAGGAAGAAATGTCAACAATGGTGCATAATCAATTGAGTATATCATCGATACTTCAAATCTTCTGAAACCACCACTTATTTACAAAGTGACCGCCTTCATTATGAGTCTCACGAGCATCAGTCATGAAACTGAAGAGAAAACCGTTTGTATTTCCTGGGTTTTCACGTCCCCAATGACACCACGGCCTGGTGGACGTCACGAGATGTGACAGCAGAGCGTGTCTAGGATGTAACGATGGATGCAGAACCTGAGACATTCCTTGGCTGAGGTTGTCTGGCACTTTGAAGTAGCAGCAGAAATGCAGGAAACCGGTTACTTTCTCTCTTCCTCTTGGAGGAGCTTTCTAAACTACCTCCAAACACGAATTTTACAGCATGCTCACTTTCCTGTGGCCCCGTTGACCTGCGAGGTTCAAGGAATGTGGTCGTTTGTTCGCATTAAAAAAATAATGGATTGATGTTAGAGAAATGTGTTTCTTGGACGCAAGAGAAAGATGTTGAGCCGCACACTGCAAGCAGGCTGCAGCACAAAATCCGCTTTACAATGGAAAGAGAGGGAGAAGGAAAGAGTGTGTGTGTGCAAGAATGTGTGTGTCTGTGTGTGTGTGTGTGTGTGTGTGTGTGTGTGTGTTTGTGTTTGTGAGCGAGAGCCCAGTTGTGTTGGATTGTAAAGCCCATGTCTGGCGATAACGCCGCCCTCTGATGGCAGAGATAGTCGAGACGCCAGCTTAAATGTGGCTTGCTGGATTGAAGTTGCCCTGTAATGATAGTTGTCTCAAACAACACAGAACCTACCATTTGTAGCCGGGGAGGGGTGTTGTTTTCTTTTTACTCCCCCTTATTTTCTTTTATTTCTACTTTATTTTTTTTTGTTGAGCATTTGGGGGAAATTTAAGGAAGTGGAATCAAAACAAAGCACCTTAGAGGCGGCCGACAATGGTCAGTAGCTGAATCCCCTCCCTCCCCTCCACACACACACACCCTCCCCTCCCCTCCCCTCCTCCCTCACCCTCTGCCCAACCCACCCACTTCTTTCAGCACAGTGGAAGAGTCTAATAACTGGAGGGGAATCTAATCCTTGGCACTGGATGAAAGACGGGGGTCTCCCTCCCTCCCTCTCTTTCTCACAGTCTCTTTCTCTCTCTTCATTTTTTCCGTGGATGCTGGTTATGCTTGGCAGGTTCTCTCTCTCTCCTTCCCTCTCATTTTCCCGCTCCCTCTTTCACCCAGTCTCTCTCGATCTCTTTTTTTTTTTCACTCCCCTACTTCCCCCTTTTTTTCGCCCCCCAGTTTTTTTTTTTCATCTCTGTGCAGGTTAAGGTTAGCAGGAGGAGAAGCCTCCACTGCTCCGACTGGAGGGAGAGAGGAAAAGATATAGTTTGATATTTCGGGAAATATACTTTGCTCATTTTACAGCTGAGAATAAGATGAGAAGATTGATCCTACTTTCCTGTTTGTCCTTTAAAAATGAACCTAGTTAGCTTAGCGTCAAGACTGGAAAAGGTGGGGAAACAACCTCTATCCATAGGTAAAAAACATTTACCAGCACCTCTAAAGAACATGTATAGTAATTGTGTAACCTCGTGTGTCCATTCATATAAAAATTAAAATTAAAAAAAGTATAAAGATGACAGTTTAAAATTGTGCTGGTTTAGGGAAAATAACTTCCTGGACGGAGACTCCACGGCGACAAATAATCTGCCACATAAAACCACAAAGTGTTTCTCTACTTCTAGAGCGCTATAGATATTACCAGGCAGATGTTGTGACCTTTGGGACAGCTTTGTTTTCAGTCTTTTTGCTAAGCATGCCGTTCTCATACACTGTGTTATACTCACAAAAAGTAACGAATACACTGTAATCGTCGTACATACCAAGAAAATCCATTTGTATGTAATCCACCTAATTGTGAACTAATAAAAATGGAACCGTGTTGCTGGACATTTTGAAGGAGACTGCATGCAATGTGAGGAATTACTTTTCTTCAGATGTCATACGGGCGGTTGTATGAGGAAGCGCAACTTGAGCTACGATAACCATCTTTTTCCTCCGGCTACGTTTACCAAGCATGAGTGTGATAAAAATCTTCTGATCTGAGCCTCAGCGAGAAAGCAAATAAGGATATTTCCCCCAAAAAATCTCTATTCCTTTAATATCTAGTCAAGAGGAGGAGAAGAAAGAGGAAAGATGAGTGTTGCCGTCATTGTTTCCAGTCCAGGTTCAATGGTCTGTGGGGGTTAACTGTCCGTCTGACCTCCTGAACTTTGATTGCCACTGCGTTTTATCAGGAAAAAACAAACAAGAGTAGTCCATAAATTTAACTTGTGGCTCATTGTGATTTCATTACAGCGAGCCATTTGTTTTATATCCCACCTCTCTTCCCACCTTTGTTCAGGCCTCGGATAAAAACAACTGTGAAGTGCACCGGGGTGTTTCCGTGAGATTGGCACTAAGAGACAGTGATTTTGAAATGTAATAACAAAGGCTACTTATCTAATTGGTAAACAGAGCTGTTAAATGGTGGTTGGCGTAAACGCTTGCAGGACGCTGTAATTGCTGCCAGGCCTCGCATGCAGATGTAGGCATGCACATTCACACAGTCACACTCTGACACGCGGTTTTTCTTCGACTTCCTCCGCTCGAACATAAACACACTGATAACCTCCAGTCTGAACCCGTCTTTTAAAATTCCATTGAAGAAGTTGGGTTGCCCACCCGCTCCTTCCCCTCCTTCCTCCTTACCTCCTTACCTCCCTGCTCTCCCTCGACATTCTCGCACAAGCTCCTGATACCTTTCGTTGGATGGTAGCCAGGCTGAGCGTGATGACACTCAGGGCCGTGCCAGAAACATTAAACATGACATGCCGTACCACTCGCTCCGTCAAACACCGCTGGGAATCATGATGAAGTGGTTTTGACTTCACGACGCGTCACTCGATCTTCAACGGACGGCGGTGCCGACGCTTCATGTGAAAACTTGCTCTTGCACGAGGAGGTGCAGACAGATATTCATGGCAGAAAACTATAAAAACATATGTACACTGTGAGGAATGCTGAACAGTAACTGAAAAGCATGAATATGAAGTACTGAAGATTTATTTGGCATTGGCAAGTTTATTTGTATATCACCTTTCAACAACAAGTAAATTCAAAGTGCAAGAGACGTAAAAGACCAGGTATAAAAGAAACGCTAGACCATATAAAAAGACATATAAATATGAGTTAAATACAATAAGTGAATACAACTGGTTAAACGGGACTTATGGGAGTTTCTTCCCGATATGTGGGACATAAAAACTGAATTGCGTCATATTCTTGACTGTAGGTTTCATTATAAACTTAAAAGCAAGGATTTAATACTATACTTTCTGCAGCATCATTCATTATATGATGGAGATTAAAGTGTACTAAGTCTAAAAAACCCTAAAAAGTCCCAGTTTGTTTTATGTCTCCTTTAGGGAATTAATTTTATCGTGAGCTCGTAAAGTCTCCCTGTGTTTCCCCAGACATGTTTGTGTTGCCTTATTACAGGGAAGAGCATGGCTTGTAAAAGTGTGTGTATGTGTGTGTGTGTGTGTGTGTGTGTGTGAGAGTCAGAAAGAGATAGAGTGAGAGAAAAAGAGAGATTCTGCTAGCTGAGCTGCCTGCTCTCTTATTGGAGAGCTGTAAAAACTCCAGACCGCAGGAGTTGCCAGCCTGGAATTCACTAATGACACACGTGGGCCTCAGATGAGAAGTTCAATTTGGTGTGTGTTTGTGTTTGTGTGTGTGTGTGTGTTATAGTCATACTGTTTGGATCAGAAGGTGCAATTTGTGTGTGTACATGTGCATGTGTGGGGCCTTATCTCACCATCTAGTGGATGTGTGTGTGTGTGTGTGTGTGTGTGTGTTTGCGTGTGTGTGTGTGTGTGCGTGCGTGCTTGTATTGTACAAATACTCCAACATCTCCTCCTTCCTCCCTCCTCCCTCCTCCTTCCTCTCTGCTCCCCGCACCACCAGTGCCTCTTCCTCCTCCCTGAAACAAAAATGGCCGCTGTGCAAACAATACACACCTAGCCTAATCTTGGTCCTGGTTTCGCCCAAAAGCCGCTTGTTAGTAGGAGAAGGGCCGCAGCCATCCTGGCCCCTGGTGGATGAAGAGGGGGTTCCCGCAGGAATATGAAAGGAATGGGGCCACGGGCACATGGGTCTTTAAATCCTCTGTGTCAATAGAGTCTCTGGAGCAAAATAATGGCATCACTCTGTGTGGGAGTTAATGTGAGCTGATAGCATGAAGGCTGGGGGGGTCAAGGGTTCACGGGGTTGTGCTAGGTTGTCAGAGAGCTGAATGCTTTCCACCCCCTCACCTCTTCCCTCGCTGCTGCTCCTCTTTAACTCCGGGACCTGAAGGAGTGTTATGGAGGGAGGTGATGAGGAGGAAGTGGGCTGTTCAGTGTTGACAGTTTTAGCCACGTTTTCAAAAATATTCACAAGTGACAAATTACAGGAAAAACGTGAATGCACGAGTGAAGAAACTTAGTGAGTGTGGATGCTTCCCTACAGAGCATAACTGAGTGGTTTGATCCACATGGAGATGTAATTAATCTTGTACTCAAATCTTTTCAGGAGCCATAACAGCGATCTGCACATTAAGACTAAAAAGATTAAAAATACCCTTAAGTCCTTTGTTATGTCACTTGTCTGTAGATTTAAGGAGTTTTACATCATTTATTTTCTGTTGCCTGAATGAAAGCCTTCTACATTGAGTATAGATTGCATCAATAGGAATAATATGCACTCTTTGTTTCAGATGCAAATATTAACTCCTCCACCTCTCTTCTTTTCCTCAGACACTGGTACCTCCATCGGCTCCTCGACCTCCGGCGGCCATCGCTCTCACTGGTGCAGCGTTGCCTACTGGGAGCAGCGCACGCGCGTGGGTCGCCTCTACCCCGCCTACGAGCCCTCGCTCAACATCTTCTACGACCTACCTCAGGGCACGGGCCTCTGTCTGGGCCAGCTCCACGCCAACGCCTACCACAGCCGCCGCGACGACCCGGGCAGCCACGGCACGCCGGGTATTCACGGACACCCCAGCCATGGAAGCGGAGGGAGCGGCGGCGGCGGAGGCAGCAGTGGCGTTCAACAGATACGCAGTAAAATCGGCTACGGCATCGTGCTGAGCCGGGAGACGGACGGAGTGTGGTTGTACAATCGCAGCCAGCATCCGGTGTTTGTCCACTCGCCCACTCTGGACCCACCCAGGGCCCGGGGGCTGAGCGTCAAGAGGGTGATGCCGGGCTTCTCCCTTAAAGTGTTTGACTATGAGCGCTCCAGCTGGATGGCGGAGCACGGCGTGAAGCCGGAGTGCCAGGAGGGGCCCTGGGACCCCCACAGTGTTCGCATCAGTTTTGCTAAAGGTTGGGGCCCCTGCTACTCCAGACAGTTCATCACCTCCTGTCCGTGCTGGCTGGAGGTGCTCCTCAACAACCACAGATAGCACACGGACATGCAGACTCACATGAGGTGTCGTGACCCGGTATCCTAATTGTAATCTACCTAGATTTAATATAAAATTTATATATTATATAAAATATATTATACATGTAAATACTTGAGTCATTTTTACAATGCAATTATTTATGTATAGTGTAATGTGTATATGGACAAAACAAAAACAAAAAAAGGAACGAGAACATGCACTTTTGCTTCTACATATGCATTACAGTTTCTCAGTGTCATTTTGCAAATATAAACTGTAAAAAAATAAGACACACCTGGTTTATGTTCTCATGGTTTAGCGATTCCATCGAAAGGTGTGCCATACACACGTTGTCAATAAAGTATTTGTATTCAATGAAGGTTTCTGTGGTGGTCGTACGTGCTTTTACCTAAGCTATGGTTGGTATTCTTTGACTCCTATGGCGTCGTAGTGAGTTACATCTTTGATAAACACTTTGGCTATTTCCTCCCAGATCAAACAAACATATTCTTCTGTTTACACCACAGGCGCTCTTTTCAGTGTGTACAGGAATGGTTCGAGAAGCTGGTTTGCCTTTGGGCAGACCCAGGCTAGCCGTTTCCGCCTGCGCCCAGTCTTTATGCTAAGCTAAGCTAACTATCTTGTGTCCTAATGGACAGAATGTTAACGATTTCAGAAAATAAGGCCTATTTTGACAGTATTTTTTAATAGGTGAGTTTAATGTGTACTGCACTGTAAATTATGAGCTTTCTCTTAAAGTTCAGGTCTGGAAGCAGTTTGGAAAACACTGATGTAAGTGTAAGAGGTGGAGAGGGCTAACCTCAATTTGTAAGCTAAGGATATTTTTCTTGGTGACAAACATCGTTAAATTAAAACAATGGGCCCACCTCAACATCCAAAGAGAAAATGATATCTGTATAGAATATTTTCATTCCACAATGGCACAATACAAACTTCTCCTTTATACACCTGAAGGTGGAGGGTATATTCAAGGATCCATTTTCCAGCTATTTGGAGCACTCAACTGTATCTCACAGGTTTACCAATTCCATTGAAGTTCTTTAATAGTGAAGACAAGATATTAAACACACAGCATCACCTTCATCTCCACTACCACAGTGAATGGAAGAACATAAACAAAGAGATTGCATGGCAATAGCCTTTTGAGTAAAGAGAGCAGGCAAATTGGAGGTTATCGGGTGTAACTCCAGTTCTCAAAGTATGTGTACAGCTCACAGTCACTCCTATCACAAAGTACATGAAAGAACGTAAACACAGTTACCGTGTGTCAAATATAATTATAGACCAACACAGCTTTGTACAATCTGACACCTTTGTCATGTAAAACTCTGGGTCATGTGATAACGCCTGAGCAGGCTCTGTTCCCTGAGGAAGAATATGTGACGCAATTAAAATCTCTGAAAAGCAAATAAGTGGACCGTTGAGCTTAGATTCGTTTGGATTACACTCTTCCCAAAGTTCAAGGTGTAACTCTCGTGCTCAAATGTTGTGTTCTTTGTCTGTATATCTTTCATTTTGCACAGAGGAAATACGTTGTAAAAATGTGTTCAAACTGCATAAATCATATTACATCTTGGCATTAAAAGGAAGCAGTTGGGATGAAAACAGTAAAAAGCTTCACGGTGCCAGTGGTGAGAAAATAAAGTGCATAACTTAAGAGAGTGCACAACAAACCACAGCGAGGCACTCAGGCCCAAAATCGACTCTGCTATGGGAGAAAGTTCTGTTTTATAGTGTAACGGCATCCTGTTTGACTCTTTCAACAGCACAATTACTTATGGAAACTCATATTTGGGCTACAGAGCGAGAACAGTGAAATGTAAAAGCAACTCAAGCAGTTAAAAAGCTATAACCTTTTTGAGAGTGTGTGTTTAAGACGCAGCAGCAGCACCTCGTTCAGCTCAGGCATTTTTTGTTTTGACCCTGAACCTCTGCAGGCTGCTCGCTGAAACCTGCAATTAACTTTAGCTGTAAAAGTAAAGAGGGGTTGATTACAAAGTCGCAGCACTCCTGAGGGAACATGGAGAACTGCAGAGTTCAAACATCTCTACAATGTTACAGTATGAAGAAGAAGAAGAAGAAGAAGAAGAAGAAGAAGAAGAAGAAGAAGAAGAAGAAGAAGAAGAAGAAGAAGAAGAAGAAGAAGAAGAAGAAGAAGAAGAAGCATTATGGATCCTATGGACACTATACACATTGGTGTATCGGAAGTACTGTTCTAACCTTTTATTTGCATTTAACAACAACCAGAACTGGATCAAACCTTTAATAAAACCAAGTCTCCTCTGATTTTCCAGAGTGGGGATTTGTGGTTAGGATAGAATGGACGGATTCAGATGAGGGATCTGGGTGGGAGAGTTGTTGCTGGCAGGACTAGTCCAAAAAACGTGCCATGTTTCTCTTCCGTCTACTTTTTTGGTGGTTCTCTCATCTGAAAACACCCCTGCCTCACCTTCTTCTGTCTTAACCGCTTTCCTTTGTCAGGATTCGGAGACGCGGAGACGATGAAGCAGATCCCGGGTGGCGAGCGGCGGAGGAGCGTTTCCGGGCCCTCGTCTTCCGGGCTGCGGTGTGTGCTGACCTCACTTTGAACTGAATGAAAATGGGCCGTTGGCTTCTCGCGCTCCACCCCTTCACCGTGTAATTACCCCGTCCAGATTATGATGTTATAATTATGTTAATTAATACATCAGGGATGGGTAATTAATGGAAGGCATTTTCTGTTTTTGCCACAAGCGAGATGAGCGATCGCTTAGAGGGAACACACCAGGGTGCGTACAAGTTTGAACTCCTTAACTGCAAATCACGCATGCTTTGTATTTTCGTTGGTCATTTTCTACTGCGTGGTCTGGAGCAGTGGGGGCCCTTTCAAGGCCTGCAAGTTAGATGATGTCATGCCAATGGATGTCACGGTGTCCTGGAGTACATCTGTACATCACTGCAGCTACTTGAGCCCAGCAAAGTGTGGGGGGGGGGGGTATTTTAAATGAGAAAGGTATAAGTAAATATTAGTTTGAAGGTGTATTTACTTTATATCTAAATCCTCGTTAAGATCACTTCAAATGTAATTGTATTATGATCTCCGGCAGGCGCACGCCGGGGAAGAGGTTATGTGCTTGATCATGTGTGTGTGTGTGTGCGTGCGTGCGTGACTGAGTGGGTGTGCGCCTCTGTTTGTCCACGCCTCATCTCGCATTCTGCTGCAGCAAAGTGCATGAAATGCTAGATGCCCAGTTATGGCTGCATGCTCATGTGGCCTCTCCTGGTTGAGGTGACTCACACAACCACCCACTCACACACTGCTGGTCCTCGTTGCTAAGCAGCAAGATAGCTTGATGAGTTTACCTTTGTGTTTTGGCACGGTTGTGTCAAACGTATTATTCGAACAGTTTCGAGACCATTGTTTGTAGGAGGTTACATCTGTCTTTATTCAATCACACAATACAGCAGTGCTCGTTGAGGACACACCCGGCGGAGATCTGTACTCTACTTTGTGCACTTTTCTAGATTCATTTTGTTAAGTTATGACAACAGAATAATGGAAAGTAACTTGTTCTTTCTCAGCAACCTTTAACAATCCTATTTACTCGGTTGAATTCATAAAACTGATTAACATCGACATTAAGTGCGCACAACAAATAACAATGAATCATAATCGTAAGTTATACAATTTTCAAGTCAATCCATAATTAAATATTTTTCAGATTCAATTCAATTCAGTTTATTTTGTACAGCCCAATATCACAAATAACAAATTATCCTCAGAGGGCTTTACAATCTGTACACATACGACATCCCTGTCCCAGGACCTCACATCGGATCACGAAAAACTCCCCAAAAATAACCTTTGACAGGGAAAAAAGGGAAGAAACCTTCAGGAGAGCAACAGAGGAGGATCCCTCTCCCCGGATGGACAGAAGCAATAGATGTCATGTGTACAGAATGAACAGCATTACAGAGTTAACACATTCAAATAAATATGACAATGTATGAATGGAACTCCAATCCATGAAACAGAAGGAGAGTAGAGATGATCGGCTCTGAATTATCCCACAAGGGCAGACATCTGAAGCGGCACGAGCCGGATCACCGGAGGAGAAACAGTCCAGCCGCTAAAGTCTTCTTCCCTCATTGGCCATCATCTTGACGGTGTTTTGTCACTTTGCTGCTCAGAGTGCACGTGGATCGATACCTCCGCTGTGAGCGAGTCCTCTTGTGTGAAACCGCAGACAGCTCAGACATCTCCTCGCTGACTCGTTGATGATTGCACGTCAGTGTTTATTAATGTCCTCACAACCAACGGAAGAAATGATGACAGACAGGTCCGAAGCAGCCAATAAACACATACATAAAAAGGCATAAAAAGCACACGCACGTAGTTTGTGTTTGTAATCCTTGAAGATGCAAAGATGAATCCACCAACTCGGAGATTAAAGTGAATGTCCTGTAAACATGGAGGGTGTTCGCAGAGTCATCAGTTAGAGTAAATGCCCAATGACATCGAGGTCGCAGTTTAATCTCATCAGTCGACAGTTCAAAATTAATTTATGTTTGAGTACAAACTAAGCTTAAGCGTCAATGAAGATACGATTTTATGGCTGAATAAGCAGATTATGTCTTAATGCATTTGATTAACTCAGATATTTTAAGTAAAGGCCAGACTAATGCACATGAAGAGTCCAGTGATTCCATACTGGTTAGACGGTAACAATGAATGTAGGCAGTCTGCCCACTAGATCATGAAGGACTTTGTGTATAAAGTTGACTTTTTGGACACATCAAGATATTTTCTTTTTTTTAAACTTTTCCCGACAAAATGGTTATATCTTCTAGATGACTGTGCTCCGTGAATTTAACGTCAGGATGAAGTCATCAGTTTTGGTTTAAAGAGGACTTTTTCGAGGCAGACATTTTGACTTGTCCCAGTGGGGAAAGCAGGTGTTACTAATGACAGTAACGACGGCTCTGTTGCGTCACAACCCTGAAACGGAGGCAGCTGCATTCATTTTTTTTAGTCTTTGTGGTAATGTATTAATTACGCCCCTGTGTTTTTCCTACTCCGACGTGTCAAAAAAGAAAAGGCTTGTATCCACTTTTCCAGAGTTTTTGAACAACGATATCTGGATAGCTGTGTTTGAATAGTCACCAAAATATTACAAGCTATTTTCCCCTTGACCTCGATGGAAGACGTCATGTAAAGAAGGACGAGAGAAATCCCATTGCACCCACACAATGGCTTACAGGTAATTCTTTTAAAGCGACTTTATTTATAACAAATAGAAACTGAGATCAGTGACAAACTCAATGTTGTATAATTAAAGCAAGGAATCCGGTCCAAGACCGAATCGCACCTCGGAAGCAGGATTCGTGACCTACAATTAAACAGCGACGGCAACCACTTTAAATGTTTCTGCCGCAAGGAATTGTGGGACGCTATTATTTCCTTTTGTTTTGTAAAGGATGGTTACCTATGCCAAAGAATATAAGAAAGGAAGCATTGAAGCTCCTTTCATTAACATTTAGAGAATTCGACCAGCTCTTATCATGACTGCCACCTAAAACCTTCTGAGTCATTTCACAGTTGGTAACAAAAAAGACAATTGGACCGCAGTCTTTGGGTTATGTCTTACCGTACCTGTCTGACTATCTAATTTTCTTAAGATCAACTAACAGATACATTTTCCAAACATTGTGTCAATTTTTTTCCAATTTTATAATTCTTGGCTGAGGGTCTTATTTGAATTAGATTTACTTAAAATGTCAAATACAGTAAGATGTTTTATTTTTCATTACATTTGAATGTGTTGTATACAAAATATATATATAATTTAATCTGCAAAGATTGTCCAGTTGCAGTCTATGAGCTGCACTCCTTCACCTCTCTTTATTCTGCCACTTTTTAACCCCCATCCACACCCCCACACACACAACCACACACACACACATTTTAATTTCACAAACATGAACTCACTCTAAGGTAATTACAGACTAAATAAACATGACTCACGTGTGTCTCCGGAAATGAAACAATAATACTAGTTGTGGCTGAGCTTGTGGCCTCATTAATTCATGGAAATGAGTAATAGGATGACTGACTGTCACCTTTCTGGTTTCC
Source organism: Cyclopterus lumpus (assembly GCF_009769545.1). Classification (NCBI taxonomy): domain Eukaryota; kingdom Metazoa; phylum Chordata; class Actinopteri; order Perciformes; family Cyclopteridae; genus Cyclopterus; species Cyclopterus lumpus. Next base: position 23,832,195 of record NC_046968.1, read on the forward strand.
AAGGACGTAGCTCGGCTTTCCCTGGAAACTATTTCCCCTCTCTGCTAAATTATTATACAACTCGGCGACGTACACATTTCAGGCTCGCCCTTTCAATGAATGACTGAGGAGCTGTTTATTTTCCAGTCCGTCTTTTGTTTTGTTACTTTAAGCACCATGTCTGTCAGCCATAGTGTAATTATATGGAGACAGAGACACAGGAGGGGGAGGCGTCGGAGACAAACTTCTCTTTCAGCTGCTGTGAGCCGCGACCAGTACCGCCTGAAGCTGCTCGCCTCTTGAATGGAAGCCAAGAGACTCTTCGACTCCCTTTTTAACCCCTTAGATCACCCAGCGAGTTCTCACCAACTCACCTGGCGGTCTCAGGTGGCGGAGGCTGAGGCCGAGGCGAACCGGAGAAGGCCGTGGAAAGTGACCGACGTGCAGTTTATAAGATGGTTTTTCATTAACTAAACAATCACATTAATGATAAGTAATTATCTGACATGTCACAAAATGTCCATCTCTGCACTTTTTAATAACTTGTGAAACATTTACAGACACCGTCATACTATGATTTAATCTGTTTGCTGCCTGAAGCTACATTGACCTTTTACATTCTTCTGTCATAAAATTTTATTTAATATTTGACAGTCACTCCCACAACCATTCTATAAGCACACTATATAAACAAAGCACTTTTTTTTTTAAAGATGGCAAACAGCATACCGTCTTCCCCTTCATCTTGAAAAATAATACTCTGCTTTTGCTACAACACCAAGTGTCTCCCCAAATTTCCTTCCAACTTGAATGTTTGAAAACAACCTTTTGGAAACGGATTGCGTAACATAATGACTGCACATTCTTTGGTAGAACAAGAGGGGAGATGTCCTCCTCCAAAATGTGACGTAACAGCGGCGCAGTGAAGTCCACGGAGAAGGTTGCTTCCAGAAAATATGGTTGCGTGACTCCGGCAAAATATTTTGACAAATTTGCTTTGCCAAAAAACGACCCTTCTTCGTTTGAGTGCATGCGTGTTGACTGTGAATGTTTTGCAGATACCTTCAATACAAATTCATCCACACCATCTTATAATATTGCATGTTTCTTAAAACAATGTTTAGTGTTACAAGTAACAAGAACATGATTTTAGAAGATGGGGTTCAGAGATGACGACTGTGGTACGTGTAGGTGCAACAAGGGAATGCAGTTAAATGCATTTGCTATTGACATTTGAGTGAATATTTACATATGAAATGAACGAGAATATAACTGCCAAAACTAAAGACAACTCGGATGGATAAATAGGGAAAAGAAGTGGTTTGTATACGCTCATATTACCAACATAATAAAAAATGTAATAAAAGTCAGGAAGTAGAGACTCAAGCCCCTTTTTTTTTTATTGTTTTACATTTCAGTTTGGTACTTTTAGTAATTGGAGAGAAACATTTCAACTCTTAAACTGGACGTCCATCTATAAGACTGGACCTGGCTTTTGATGAGCTACAGCCTTATTTGGAGAGTGTTTGATATTCATTAATGCTGAATTTACACATTCCCCGTAGTAAATATAATTCAGGAATGATTCTGATGTTAAAGAACCAACAGAAAGCGTTTCTCTCAGGGTTGACATTGTTGTCTTCCCGACATACTTTTGAAATGAATGTAGTAAATATGAATACAGGGCATGGTGGTTAATGGCTGGTTAATCTGGCAGACAGCTCCACTACTCAGATAATAGTTTCCAGAGACACCCAAGATGTTTGACTGTTTTCATAGACATTTTGACATATTTCATTTTTACAAATCCATAACAAAGAACCATCCTGGCCCGAGACCGCACAATCGAGTATCCAACCAACTCCCCTTCTGTTTCCAATTTGTTATTGTTTGCAGATAAAACGGTTCCCTTTACAAACCTCGCATTTACCCAAAATACCACCAGAGGAAAATAAATCACCACGCAACCGACGTATGACTTGACTTTTCTTCTTCATGAGGTCTAAATGTTTTCCATATTGTGGGACTCTAAATGGATGCAGGAAATGCTGTCACTCCGCTCCGCTTTCCAAACTTCCAGAATGAGGTTTTGGCTCTGGCCAGTGCGGTAGATTCCAGCGTGGTACCGACCCTGCTCAGGTTTCCTCTGCTTCAGGAGTCTCCACCCTCTCTTGACTCAGAAGAACACAGTACAGTCCCCCCCCCCCCCCCCCCCCCCCCCCCCCCCACCTCCCCCCCCCCCCCCCCCACCTCCCCCCATCGCTGTTCATTCAGCTCATTTCAGATCTCAGGGAAGTATGTTACCTTGACTTGAGTACAGTCTTGATAATTCCCTCTGGGCACTTCTTGCTAATAAACGGAGTACCCGAAGGCATCCTTTAACTGCCCGAGCCCAGTTTACGCCATCGCGAACCAGATCATCTGTCAGCTCAGTACATACAATATGATCTAAACAGCAGATTAACTGAAGTGGAGCTGCAGGGGAAACACGAAGAGCAAAGGCATAAACATGGATGAAAAAGAAACCCTGCAGATAGAGCATGTTTCAGCCAGACTGGTGACATTATTTTGCAGGCCGCCAGCCTGAGCAGCGCTGGGTTGGGCCTGTCAGAGGTGTTGGAAATCATATAAGCAGCGTTTAAAGCTGACAGGAATCAGTGGGAAGAATGAGCCTTTGGCTACAACTGAATGAACCTGACAGCATTACAAGTTGGTCTCGGTTAATTTAGAGACTGCTGGTCTAGCAATCCCTGAAAACTCTGTGATGGGGAAAAAAATGATAACATGAACTTTGTTAGAAATTGAAAGGAGCAATGAAAGGGAAAAACCTGTTCTTAAATATATTTAAAGACAGATTATGTGTTTTAGAAGGTTGCTCTCTGTGTCTTGACAGTGATAAATAGCACATAAAGTGGGTGTCTGCCTTTCAATATCTGACAGCAGCAGAATCCATACAAGTCTACAGACGTGCCAAGCGGCCCTGTGAGGCCGTGCAGCGGTGCTTCGTTTGAGCTAACCGCTAACGTTAGCACAATGCTAAAATGCTGACGTTTAGGAGTTTACTTTGCAAACCATTTTAGCTGTATGCGTTGCAATGCTAAAAAGTGCTGCAAAACAGAAATCGGAGGCTGATGGTAGCGACAAACCAAAGTATTATTTTACTAATTACTAAAAGTTTGACATAATGATGAAAAGTCAGAGTGTCGTCAAAGTTATAGCAACTACAACTCATCCGGGCCCGGGACGTGAATGTTTGATCCAAATTGAATGGCAATCCATCCAACTGTCGTGGAGACATTTCTCTCAAAACCATGAGTGCATTTTTCCCTAAAGTCATTAGGATTCATCAGCTGGGGGAAAAAGAAAGGTGTCTGCGTTTATAAAACCTGTTGTTTCCCCTTGAACTTGCAGAAAACAGCAACTTATTTACAATTTGTTCAAGTACGTTTGTTCGACAAGCCTTTTTTTGCACCAGAGGATTTCTGATTAATTACATTTTTTAACTGCTCCTATCTGTAACCTCTATCTGTTATCGGCCTACCTTTTCCTAAAATGGAAGTAATTAATAATAGATTGGAAAAGTAATGGACCAGCTCTGAGGCCTTTCATCCCTGTAAGTATAATTACCAACCAACTGTACACATGTCATCCTGTCATTTACAAACTGTGGCATCACAATCATTTGTGACTGAAACTAAACTGTACTTCAACATAAAAATAAAGCAGCTCTACGTCAGACAACCCCCAAAAACTGTTGGGGACATTAAACGTGACTCTTTCATCTCTTTTTCTTTCTTCTTTTCCCTCGCTCTTTGAAACACACACACATTATTCCCCATATCAAAGCGTTTTATTGAACCGGGGCGGCTAGCCAAAGTCACAAAGCCTCATTGTCTGACCTCCTCTTGGACCAGACAGATGCATACAGACATTTTTCATCTCTCACCCTTTTGTCTCAAGCAAAGGTGTTAAAAACAGAAATAAAAGAGTGGAACCGAGAGGTCTCGCTTTCAGCTCATCGTATTGACAAGAGAAGATACCACTGCCCTGTTTTCCTGCAGCAGTAACATGATAGACTTTCAAAAGGAGAGTCTGGGTGTCGAACAAGAGACGCAGCCAGTGGAGCATCAGTTCCACTCAAAGTCTCCGTGCTTGTGCTCAGGTCTGAAGTGGTTTAATGGGCTTTCTCTCTGGGTTTTCTGGCGACGTCAATCAAACTGAAGTGGAAGTGAGAAAGATATGTCTGCCTGTCAGTTTGCTGGTGTTACAGGTACTAGCCTGAGCCCCGAAGGCAACATTACCACGACTCCTGATGTTCTTGAGATTGTCGGAGGAGTCCCGCAGTGCTACAGTTGGCCTTTCGCTGGTTGCGTTTAGAATCACATTTGTTTGTCTCTTCGTTGTCTTTGCAGAAGGTTTTGTTTTGTTCTGCTCAATTGATTTATTTTTTGGGTGTGCTGGAACGTCAAGTACCTCACGAGAAGTCCCAATGTTCTCACAGTGATAATGAGGAGACCACAGACATGTCGTAACATTTGGGTTTGCCCTGCAACTTAACATCCAATCATCAAATTAAATACTCCACACAGTGCTGGAAAGTAAAAGTACATTTACTCAAGTACTGTGCTGAAGTACACGTTTGAGTTACTTGTACTTGAGTATTTTCTTTTAAATCCACTTTACACTTCTACTCCACAACATGTATCTGACAACTTTGGTTACTTTTCAAATTATTACAAACAAAACATATGAAGAAACACTATTTGTTATAAATTAAACTACCCAACAGTTCATACAAGTAGAGCTGAAATTATTAACCTAGTCAATTAATGAATTGACAAGAAGAATAACTGGCAAATATATTATATTCATAATCATTTAATTGATTTTTCAAGGTTTTCATTATTTTAATAACTGAGGTTTGGACTGTTGGTTGGACAAACCACACATTGTGAAGGTGTCACTTTGGGTAATTGTGACGTCATGTCTCATTATTAAATGTTTTGAATCTTAATACTTTGAGTACATGTTCCTGATGATACACTTTTACTGAAATACCATTATTTTTAATGCAGGACTTTCCTTGCTACAGAGTACTTGTTCAGTGTGATATTAGTGCTTTTACTTGATTAAAGGATCTGAATACTTCCTCCACTACGGACTCTTCATATGACATATTATACGTGCTAGTTATCCTTCATTTGAACAATGTAAGACTAACACAAAAGATGCGTCCACACAAGATGTTGAGTCCTTGCTCTCACTGTGACCAAACTCTGAATTCAAACATTCCAAATTTTGTTTTACTTTTCCCTCATTTTCTGTTAAAACAAAGATCAAACTAGATTATTTCCGTGCTTTGGTCAGATTGGTGTTATAACTTGAATGTGCTGTTGACTGTTGTTTTCCTATCCTCCAGGCATGAGTCCCATTTGTTTCATTACAGTAAGAAAATCCTTTCATTGAAATGTGAACACGCAGGAATCTAAAACACTTCAGCATGCTTTGCACAACTGATGGCAGAGTGTTAAGAAGAAAAAAAAGAATTTACTGCAGTACACAGTTCAAAACAACAATAAAATTCACATATAACATTTTTTTTAATTCAGTACTGGATATTCTGGATGAATTCACGGGGTCCAACTTTCCTGCAGAGGAATCATGGGAGACAATAACATCAGAAACTCTGCTGGTTGTTGATCTTTGATATTTCTGCTGCTGAATTACAAACATATTCTCTGTGTTTATTTAAGAGTTGCATAATAAGGCTTTTATGTTTACACAGCTATGCAGCGCATGGCTGTATGTTAATATTGTTTCCTAAGAGAAACGTGTATAACTACAGCGTATACAAATAAAATACTATACACAATACTTGTGTCTGAGCCAGAGACAAACTAGAGGACCAAAAACCAAATACTCATCTTAGTTTACTTACTATTTTAGATATAAATATAATAGCAATATAAATGTGCATGATCATAGCACACTGTAAAACTAATGTTGAGTGATACATTGAAACTATGAAATGACAACAAAGACACGCCACGACTTCTTTCTTTCTCTTTCCCTCACTTAACAAAATTATGTCTTTATTTAAAAAAATCTATATTATCAATGAGAGGCATGTTACGGTGGGAATCACCTTTAGTCGGAGCACAATACAAAAGATGTATCTTAACAGAGTTATCACTTTATCTTCATCTTATCACTTTTGCTTTTTACCTGTTTATTTTTTTATTGTGTATTTTAATGTGTTTTGGCCCCTGTTAGGGTCACTTTGGTTTGTTTTATGTTTTGTTTTTCGTGACCCATGTACAGCACTTTGTGACCTTTTGTCTGTGATAAGTACAATACAAATACTATTTACTTACTTATCACTTTATCGAGAACATTATATTCATTTAGATATTGTACCTTCAAATAAATTTAAAAAATACATATACATTTGACAAACAAACATAACAAATCTCTTCTCTTCTGTTTAGGGTTAGATTCTTCCGGTCCTGATGAAGATACGAGGCATCGTTGACAACACACACACACACACACACACACACACACGCACACGCACACACGCACACACAGATGGACAGATACAGAGACGTGCTGGCAGGCAGACACGCAGTTAGACTGTCTGGCACCAAAGGCTGACCGGAAGCACGCGCAGTCAGACTTTGAACCGTGTCTGTACTTTCTCCTCAGAAACACAATCCTCTACTCAGAGTGCTGCCGAGTAAATAATTGCCTTCCTCTCATGGGTGTTTTGTGTGCTGGTTACATTTATGAATGGACTTTGTTCAGTGGGGTGTCGGTGGGTTTTTGCTGCCATCTCTTGGCCCGAGTGTAACAAGTCACGTGGTGTTTTTTTTAATTTTTGGAGCTGCATTGAAGAAGCACAGAGCAGGAAATGCTGAGAAATGTCCTGCTGAAGGCCTTTTTGTATGTGTGTTGCTAAAGAAATACATAAATTGGATGACGGAGTCTCTCTGGAGTACAAACATTGAAAGAAGAGGCTTTCAAAACACACGTCTGAGGGCAAAAGTATAACTCCACTCTGACTTTGAGTCATAATTCAAAATCCAGTTAGTTCGTTTGATCTTTTTCAAAAAGATTTTTAGGGTTCGCAAATCGACAGTGATGGAGGAAATATTCAGATCCTCCACATTAGTAAAAGTACTAATACCACAATGTAAAAATATAATAAAAGTACGTAAGTAAAAAAGGCCCCTTATACTATATATATATATATATATATATATATATATATATATATATATATATATATATATATATATTATATCTTTATATTATTATTCATGTTTTAATGTAGAAGTAGGACTCTATTAATGCAGGTGGTTGAGGTGGAGATTAATTTGAACTATTTTGTTTATGATTTGTTTTCATTATGGATAATTCTGATTATTTTTTTTCATTTTTCAAATTGTTTGGTTCGAATTCATTAAAAAAAATATAGAGAAATCACAATTTGCCAAAGTGACCTCATCGTAAATGCTTGTTTTGGCCTGAAAACGTTACAATTTCTAAAATGATTAAAGGAAAGGCAGCGAATCCTCCCTCTCTGGATGCGGAAACTATGAAATGTTTTTTGCATGAAAAATAACAAAGCACTATTTTAGTTGCCAGTTAACTTTCTGTCAATCAAATCTACTTAATGGGTTGTTTTTTTTAACAACTTAGCTGTCAAATGAATGAATGTGGAGTAAAATGGAGCAACATTTCTCTTTGAATTGTAGTGGAGAAAAAGTATGAAGTGGCATCTGACGAAAGTACTGAAGTACAAGTACTTGAGTAAGTGTACTTAGTTACTTCCCAGCTCTTCAAGTCAAACGGTTCAGAATCGACCGGATCAGGTTTTGAAGTTATATTATATAATCCTAAATTGTACTATTCTTAAATTGGTCTAACTTTATTCACGTCACGTCATGACGAGATGATTTGTTTTCTTTATTACCAGTAATCATGTTTAATGTCTTTATATCTCAAAATGACCAAATATCATTCCAGAGTAAAATAAAAGGTGTACAAATTGAGATGAGCCGTATAAATGTGAGTATCCCATTTTCATATTGTTCATAATACCTCTTTGTTTTCCAAACAACATTAGGCAGATCACATAGATCTCTTTGTTTATATGCTGCTACATTATGATCAGCTGCAGCCATTTTTTAAAGGCTCATGGAATTTGATAACAACTCCGGCAACAATAGTGTTCCTCTCACTCATATTGCTCAAGTGCAGCAATACAATGGTAGCCTAGGGACACTATTTGCATATTGTCAAGGGGTGTGTGAATAGGGTTTAGGAGAATGAGAAATTGTATCAGCCACAAAGAAAAGCAATGATCTGTGACCAAATGCTCGATCTTCTATGCATATCTTATCTGAGATTGAGGGGTTTTGTTGTCATATAAATGCAAATGGAAAAAAAAACGGTATTCAGGGATAAAATGTGCAATTATGGTTCAAATAGGAATTTCACTCCATCTAATCCACTTTAGTGTTCTGTTAAGTATGATGTGCAGTGGACAGTATCGCACACATCCAACATGGTAGTATGCTTTTAGACATAATTCATTTAATGCAGCATGTAATCAGGGATATCGAGGAGGTTAATGTCCTTCAGAGAAAACACCATGACGATTTAGATGACCAGAAATGTCTGATTATTTTGACTGGTAACATTTTTTTTTTAATAATAGATTTAGTTTTGCTCAGCAGAAAACAGTCTGTTAAGTCAAACTGCTCTTCTGTCTCACAGGGAATTAAATACCTGAGAAGTGCGCATGTGTGTAATGAATACAAAGTGCCACTGGGTGGCGCAATGTAACAGGTCTATTTCCCAGAAAGACATTAAACTCTCACACGCTCAGTCAGCAGAAGACAGGAAACTTTTTTATTTTGTGAGTAATCGTGTGTGTGGTCACTGGAACACCTATATTTGAATTAACACGTTTATTAATTTTTTTTTTTTATGTCTATGATTTTCAGTTTTTTTCTTCATTGCACAATATAAAATTCTCTATGTTTTGATATTTAGTTGTTGTCTTTTTACCCTGATTGTGGCAATAGTTAGAAGTAGGAATGACATAATGTGGCTGAAGGCTGGAGCCCGGCTGAGCAGAGTGAATGTGAAGAGAAAGACAATGATACTAAAACGTGTATTATCAGGGAAAACCTTTTTTTGTGTCACAGTTATAAAGGGAAGCAACATTATGGAGTTATTACTCTTACAGAGATTCAGAGGTCACAAGATGTGATTAAAGACAACCCGACGCACAGCGAATCACAAAGGATTCAGGCCTCTTCATTGTGTCACATTTAGTTATGTTGCAGCCTTGTTTACATTTTTCTTCATCAATCTCAATATCCCACAATAACAAAGCCATGATAACACATGAATATCACATTGACACAAGAATTCCCTTCCTTTGCTTTGACACTTGATGACTTGATTGAAGTCCACCTGTGGTGAATTTAATTTACTGGGCATGATTCAGAAAGACACACACGTGTCTGTATAAGGTCTCGCATCTGACAACGCATTTCATATTTATTTATTCACTTGTCCTTTTTCTTCTTTATTCTGCTGTATTTACCCATTACTGGGATACAAATGTTGTTGTCCACTTGCTTTATTTCTGTATCTTTAAAAAAAAATTGAGGGGTGTAAAAAAAGAAAGAAAAAGGCCTGACTCATCTACATCAGTGACACCTGCTCACGTGCTGATGATTGTGTTGGCTTTGCTGAGGGGGCTCAAGAGTGGAAATTAATTTAGAATCATTACTGACAGCAAGTGACGATGCACAGATTAAAATATTATATTTCAGTTGCTAGTATTAAAGAGGCTTGGGTGTGCTCCTTTTCCTGTAAAAGATGTTAACATGATGAAACATGACAGACAGGGAGCTCCCTGTAATGAAATGTGCATTTTCCCAGACCCATCAGTGAACGTGTTGTTTAGTCATTTGTAAGAAGGATTCCATTGGGTGCAAATAACAGATTAAACACAATGTTTGACTGTTACTCTATTGCTCATCGGGTTTTATACCATCAGCTGAATCAACATCACAAAGCAGTTTAGTCCAAGTTGAGTTCAACTCGCCTTTGCACACCGTCTCAAACTGCATGACCTCAACTCAATATCCTGTCTGCTATCAATGAGATTATGCAGGCATGCTAACAACAGGAAATTTGCTCTCACAGGGACTTGACCTGCAGCCATTTATAGTGACTCGTGACTCAGAGGTTAATTGTGGCAGCGGAACCTCGGACTGCACTGCAAGACAAACTTGTGTTTTTATAAATCAGTCACAGTAGGAACACCGGGGTTATCTCTTGGACTGTCGTTTCACACGATGAGTCACGCAGCCTGAAACTGGAGGTCGAACCTTTCTCTGCGGCGACAGCGATTTATGGCCTCAGTGACTTTTTATGGGCCGAGAGTAGAGCTACCTGTGCAGTGAGTCATGTGTTTGTGTTTGATCCGCCCGTGTGTGTGTGTGTGTGTGTGTGTTCACGTATAGCATCAGCAGAGTGCTGATGAGCAAACACACTGCATGACTCTGCTGTACCAGTCTGTTACCACATGACTCACACTGACCCATTTCCCTTTGTGGGTTTTCAACAAAACTCAAAATAGAATGACAAAGCCAGGGCCGTAGCTAACACTGAGAACAGTTAATTTCGAGTTACTTTTATTTCACTTGCAGATCAAACTAGTTTTTTTTACTTAAAATATAATATTTGACTACTTTCAGATCAACACAGACAAAAGAGGCAATATGTGGACCTTCAAGGTGGAAACTACATTTAACGGCATTTAAGTGAATAAATCAACCAACCAATGTAAAATGTTTTACAATGAACATTTACAGCATTTTTAATTCCCACTTGAGCAGTATGACATTGAGTTGACTGGCCACTGGAAACTTGAAAGATGATGTCAATCATCCACAATATGTCAATATATATGAGAACTATTTTGTTGTTTTCACAATTAGCTGAATTTATTTTGAACTCTGTCGTAGAATCACCAAATGAATGTTGTTATTTTTAAAGGAACACGGACACAATGTTCTTATACAGTTAATTGTAAGGGGACTGGATGTACTGCACATTTAGGTTTTCCATCAATAGACTTCTTTTTTTTTCATATTACTATAATATTGCGCGAGGGACACCTGACGTTAATGCATCCAGCCCCCGCTTGGATGGTTGCTGATCTTCCACTTATCATCCAGTAACCCGGTTACTAAAATATAGCCACTGCAGGTGATTGTATCAAGAAGAAAACAGGTTGCTCACCACCAAAACTCAAAACACAAGCTTGTAACTGGCCCCTTGATTGACATGAGGCCTTTTGTTATAACAGAAGCACCGACACTGTCTAAAAACAACAGGTTATTACAGTAAAACAGACAGAATGCCCAAGATGATCTCAGAAGCTCTTGCATCGTAATTACGGCATGTTTTTTTTTAGCAAATCCAACCTTTATGTGAGGTTTTATTCATGAGTGCAGGCTGCTACTGAGGAGTTTGCCAAGTGACAGGCAAATTACACGGCGAGGAAAAAGAGCTGTGTTCGTGTCATTCATAGAAGTGTGAGTTGTGCGACGGCCAGAAGTTACAACACATTTGTCACCGAAGTGGTTCCTCTATTGAAGTGGATTATCGGATGGTCACATATAAACACACGTTTAGATAAATAAATGTGAAAAAGGAGCATGCGTTGTCAGGTTAATTCATTATGATTGCGTCATACTGTCTTAAATAAGGGGCGTATCTCCTCAAGAGCTTCTCTCTGTGCCTTCCCCGTGTAATCGAGCCTTCAGCTTCCTGGCCGTCAGGAGCGAACTCGTGGTTTCAAAGCCGATATTGACGTGAAATTAAGCCTTAACAAGGTGTGTTACTGCACCTGCCAAATGTGAAAACATGTGCACTGCATCCTTTCTCCTACCAGCCAACTTCAAAGTCCACATTTGCAAATGTGAACCTTATCTATTGCAATAAAACTCTTCTCTAAGAAGTTTGCTCTTTCATCACACGGTGTTTGTGAAGCGGGTGCAAACACAAGCGGAAGAGAGAGAGAGCAAGGAAGACAAAGTGTCATCTATATAGAGTACTGGACCGAGAGAGGAGGTGTGTGTGTGTGTGTGTGTGTGTGTGTGTGTGTGTGTGTGTGTGTGTGTGTGTGTGTGTGTGTGTGTGTGTGTGTGTGTGTGTGTGTGTGTGTGTGTGTGTGTGTGTGTGTGTGTGTGTGTGTGTGTGTGTGTGTGTGTGTGTGTGTGTGTGTAGGTGGGTTATGATGAAGAGCCTTTGGTACACCAAGTGAGCTGTTGAGCAATTGATGGCTCAGTGTCATGTTATCATGTTGTTGCCAAGGAGATCTGTGAAAACACTTATTTCTCAGCACGCACGCACACACACGCACACATTCACACACACACTGTATATGTGAAGAGCTCAGCTTTATTAAACTGGAAAGAGTTTTTGTGATCTGTTGCTAAGGAACAAGAGAGAAACTTGTGAACCCACAGACACATTTGTGGCTCTATATTTACAAAATACATATTATTCTGTAATATGGCAGAGTAGAGTGGTTACAATACATGCTATACAACTGATGAATCTGTCTTTGTCTCTCCCCCTATTTCTGCACTGTCCTGTCAAATAAAAACCTAATAATCTTTAAAGTGTGATATTTAGCATTTGTCTAATAGTGGTGAAATGTAGCTGTGTTCATTTACTCAAGAAGTAAAGTTTTGAGGTACCTTTAGTTAATGTACTTCTACTATTCATTTACAAGTAAAGGATTGTACCTTTCACTTTACAACATGTGTTTCTTAGCTATTGTGGATACTTTGCAGATTAAATTCTTTCCTTTTTTTCTCGCACGTAAAACATTTAATATGATAAAATAACAAAATATAATGCTTTGTTGTGGACTTTAAACTTTATCACTTATCAGTCATTATGCTGCATGCAGTACTTGGTTAATTTGGTTCATTTATCTGAAAATACTAAAATATTTTAAGTAACATTTTAATGTTAAGGCTTTAACTTGTGGTTTTGATTGTGGTGATGCTACTTTTAAGTGCACAAAGTATCTGAATACTTCAATCGCTGCCAAACACAAAACTTTCTTTTCCTATTTGCAAAATTCTGAACTTTTCAAAGACACCAAATAGTCTACGTTGTTGTTAAGTACATATAAATGTGTATAAAACCATAGGCAAACATGTTTGAGTTTAATATAAAATAAAATTTAAAGCAATACAAGTAATCTAATTTTGAAGCCATTTCAGGGAACCTTTAAGATGAATATTGGATGAAGATTAATACATAAATAAACTGTATTTATGTAGTAAATATTTTATCCATATTAAAGATCATTTAATAAATGTTGTGTTTTCCTCTTGAAGTTGGCCAAACATTGGTCAGTCTGTGTCCTTATCACATCCATCCAGACACCTACATTTTCTATTCTTTCTGACTCTTTTTCTCCATTGGGAAGCCAGCTGACATCACACACATCCATACACACACACACACACACACACACACACACACACGCGCGTGCACACACACACTCTGTGGACCAAGTCCCCAGAGGTCGAAGCCAGCACAATGTCATTATCAACCATCGGATTGTACGTGGTCACTGCCCATTCAGTCTTGCTGACGTGCCTTTTGTGCTCTGTAATTCTTCTCACAGGACCCCCCCCCCCCCCCCCCCCCCCCCCGCCTCTCCGTCCTCTCCCCCCTCCCATCTACTGCGGCCCATCTGTAATCCCATCCCCCCATCCTGCACCCCCACATCCACCCCGTCTCACCCTGCACTTCTCCCAAAACAAACCAGCTGTCTTGGCCGGTCGTGTCCCCCGGGGGCGTAAACAGGTGCCGAGAGGGCCGCGGGGCCTCAGCATGTGACACATGGCAGCACGCTCCTCCAGCCTTCTCCTCCAACCTGCCAACACACCAGAGAAGGCCGATGAGAGTGACGTGTTTTCAATGCTGTGTCAGATGAGGAGCTGTCGATGTCTGATAGCACAGAGACGACACTAACAGCTTTCTCTCCGGGTCAAGTTATGTAAAAAGGTTGCGATGGTAACTGCTTGAAAAAAAGCATGTGTTCCAAAATAACTTCATGGAGATAAGTTGTATCAGATGTTTTCACCTAGATACATTATTGTGCAATGTGAACCTATTTGTCAGATATATTTTTGGTTTAGCATTAAGGAGGAACCTTGACATGCCTTTAGCGGCTATAAAAATATACGTTGCTGTGTGACCGAAATAGATAAAAGGAAAGGGGTCTGCCCGGCTAAGCCAGCTGTATTTTTAGCACAAACAACACACTGTGCACAGAGAGAGGAAGTGCTGGACGCAGGTCCGTGCGCCTGTACACACAAACCAGAATGGTAACCACAGGTCGATGCCAATCCTCTCGTATGGGTGTGAAATGTCAATGGCGGCACTCATTAAAGGTTTGTGCTTTTTGAAGATAAATTATGGAGAAATTGACCTTGAATTTGAATTCATCATAAAGTTCATGTCTGTTTTATTGAACATTTTCCAGTGCTGTTTGCTGCCATTTTGAGGCTGTGTAAGTATTGCAAGTTATTCTCCTTGCCTTGGCCGTCTCTCGAGCCGCTTACGTATGATACTTTAGAAATTGGGATTTGTAAAGAGAAACCCTTGCAAGGGCATTAGCTTCTTTTTGCAGAGCTTCCACGACTTTGAGAACTCTTTAAAGTAGGCAAACTGCTTTTGAACGCAGTAAAGTCTTTCTTTTGAAGAACAAAGGCCGCCCTAAACTGTTCGACTATCACTCTCTCTGTGGTGAGCTCAGCTGCGTTACACACTCTTTTGTACATCTGGCACTTTCGACTCCTTGACACGGTGTGTGTGTGGGGGGGTGGGGCATATGTCAGGCTAGTTGAGGTTTTAGGGGCTGAGCCACGCTGCAAACCAAACTGCCACCTTGTAAAGTAGACATGCTCGGATCTCTAACAAGCTGAGGCAAGTTGGTGGCTCAGGTTGTGTTTGCGTGCGTGACTTTTATCACCTTCCATCTTACAGCAGCTCCCAAGTTATTTACCCATGTGGAGACAAACAACCCAGGAGCAATTACTGGAAAGACTTGTGTTGGAGATGCTGAACAAAGTCTTAGCGCAACAAACACACACAGGAATGTATCCTTGCCTGTTAGATCATTAAGAGTGTGTGGATTTCCAAAAATAAAATGGAAAAATAAATTATAATTTCCCTCTCAAAGTTAAATATTACCCTGTGGAGGGGAATAAGGAGGTGGGAACACCATGGCCCTCTCCGGACTATAATTATGTTATATAGATAAACTGAAACAGATGGATGATTTACTTTGGGGAATTTTTCCCAATGAATATGCAACACGTTTTTTTTTTGTGTGTGGATGTGGACAAATCTTTTAGCACCCCTGTATCCTATGTGCTCCACATACACGCACGCGCGCCCACACACACACACACACACACACACACACACACACACACACACACACACACACACACACACACACACACACCAGGACTTAAATTGCAGACACGTGCAATCAACTTTTTTTTGCTCACTGTTAGATAACTAAATCGAGTGATCTGTGCACGTGTGTGGGTGTTGACAGCGTATTTGGGCACAGCTTCCAGCTAATTAATCAGCAGGCAGTACCCGTGGAGGCGAGGATTGTGCGATATCAGCGCGACGCATTTGGCCAGCTGCTCAAACTGGCCTCTCGCAGGTCTGCTATGCAGTCTGAAGCCTGAATGATGACTCTCAGCAGCAGCTCCCGCATTTGCATTTGATGCAGACTTCTTGCAGACTTTAGTCGGGGGACCCAGCACCGCGGATGACTCTGAACTCAAAAGAACTTTGCTGATCGGAGGTTGGAGCAGAAATAAAAACAAGAATAAAGTACTTCCACTTTATCGTTTGAGCCCTGGTCGAGTTAAAGACGCGGTTCTGGTGTTAACTCGCGTCGGGTGTATTTTCAAAATAGCTCCGGGGTTAAAGCGGTGCAGACGGGACTAGCTTTCCTGGCGGAGTAGCACTAAAGCTACAGCGCAGCAGACTACCCGCTCACAGTTCACGGCTGAGCTCGAGCCAGACGGAGTGCGCTAAAACTGGAGGGTTTAACTCCGGGATGCATCTCGGAGCGTCTAATAAACAGCAACAATTCGTCTTTAGCTAAGTAACGCTTTGGCCTCCACTCATTTGGACCGTTTGAAGAGCAGTCGCTCCCGTGTTTTGTCCGAACCAACCCGCCTGGACTTTTTTTTGTTTGGTTTGGTTTTCCTCGACACTGTGGAAGGACTTAAACTGAACTCAAGATGTCAATTTTGCCTTTCACCCCCCCCATTGTCAAACGACTTTTGGGCTGGAAGAAGGGCGAGCAGAACGGCCAGGAGGAAAAGTGGTGCGAAAAGGCGGTGAAAAGTCTCGTGAAGAAGCTAAAGAAGACGGGGCAACTGGACGAACTGGAGAAAGCCATCACCACCCAGAATATCAACACGAAATGCATCACCATACCGAGGTAGGGGGAGTTTGACGGTGACCGTGAAGTCAGCATCCTAACTCGGTGGACGCTTCAGTCCAGACGTTTAACGACCCTTACAGGGGGGAGAGAAAAAAAAAAACCTCCACCGTAGCACGCGCACCGTTTTAAAGGCTGACATTCTGAACATTACGTGACAGATAAGTTGACATTTCCACTTCCTGCCTCGCGTCAAATATTTCAAACTCCGAACGTTAGTTTCCCCTCTGACGTTATAATTGTATCGTCACACGGCGGGTTAACGAGCTAACGGGGGTCCGCAGAGAAAGCTAGCAGAAGCATCGCCTCAGTTAGTTAAGCGAGCTGACATGCCATCACATGAACACTTTTATTAAGTCCACTTAAAAAAAAAAGAAGAAGAAAGAAGCACTTAAACATTTTTTAAACCGGCGTCACGTTGTCGAAGAAGGGGGACGCAATGTGTGCATTGACTGGCCAGCAGCGCACATGCAATGCAAAAAAAATGGCAGATGGAGTCCCAAGTTATATAACTTGGCCTTAATCTGGGACACTTTCTAGCGCCGTGGGCTAGTGCGTAGGTGACTCTGTGGAGCTCTTGGTTCTCCTTTCAATGCACCCATAAAGGCATTTGTCTGATCAAAACAGCATTTTAATCAGACAGTAAGCTCTGGCATTGAATATAAAATTGCTGCTCAGAATTTTGGCATTCAGTATAAGCAGTCTTCTTCCTCCCTTGGATGAAAGGTTGTTCCAGGTAAGATCCTTTGTAAATACAAATCATGTCTGCCAAAAGTCTTATACATCAGTATACATCCTATACATCATATTCGTAAGAGTAATGTGGAATAAAAGGTTGTATCTGCCGTAACACAGTCCAACATAGGAACTGCCTTTTCGGTTATAACAGGACAGTATCTGTCACATACACTCATTTACCTGTGTCTTTAGCACACCTGTACCGCATATCAGAGAGGGTACAGCTGCAGTGGTTAATCAATAAATTAACAGAAAATTAGTTGGCAATATTTTGATAATCAAGGGATTGTTTAATTAATTTTTTAGTGCCAAATATTTGCCGGTTTCAGATGTGAGGTTTTGATGTTTTACTTTGTTATACAAATACGGTAAGGCATGTTTAACAATTAACTGTCCAGACTTAACAATTAGTCAATTGTTCAGGTAAGTAATTGGCAGATGAATCAGCAATGAAAACAATCATTAGCTGCAGCCCTAAATGATTGTAATACATTTGAGGGGGGGAAAAGGCCTCTTACAATAGCACAACAATGTTCAATAGCCCTATTATCTACAGTCTCCAAAGCAACAGAGTTTAATCAATACCTCTCCTTAAAAGTTTCAACAATAACTGAGCATTACAGCCTTTATAAAGGTAGTAGTAATTGCAGGTTTGTCACATTAGACTGCATTACGTTCAGTTCAGTGTGACTCATAAACTAGCACAGAGTGTAGAGTTTGATTTAAGTAGATACCATTTCTGCAAGTTGTCAGTGACAAATAAAGGACTCAACGTTTGCCTGTGTCCACAAAATCTCCATTGCATATGTGGTCAATTTAGATTTAATACCACACTGTGTCAGATGAAAATTGAGCCCCACACAGGGCACTCCCACATTCTTTATTGCCACAAGTGTGCATATCACAGCTTGCACAGGCCTGGGCCAGCTTTCGGAGTTAAGCCTACCCGGAAAGTTGAATAATGTTCGTCATGATCCAGGTTTTATATTTCGCAACACTAATACAGAGTGCATTAAGATGACCCCAGATCAGGGCTGGCTGTCAGTGTGGGCTAACACCGTCCCTGGAGAGCTGCTGTTTCTATTAATTCCCCTACGTCCTGGCTGTCTGACAGCAGCTGCCTGCGTGTTCAGGCCTGTCCATGAGGAGGTCAGCTTGTATCTCTCTGACACATGTACTCCCTAATGAGGCTCATTGCTACCCCTCATGATGACGGTTTGCCGTGATGCTGAGTGCTGAAGCAAGCAGGACGTGTGCATTGGTTGAGCCAGGCATCAGGTGGTGGATTAGAAGATCAAGTATCTGCTGGGGGAATTTAAGATTGGATTATTGAAAAGGGGTAAACAGGTGTTTTACTCGTCACAGCTGTTCAAGATATCATATTATAGAGGTTTGAATGCCAGAAGCTGATTTTGAAATGTCAAGGCTAATGTCTTCCAGTTGTGTCAAGCAATGTTTACAATGTTTACAAGTTCTGTCCAAAGCAGCTCCTCCCAGTAAGTTATACATGTCAAACTTGCCTTGCCAAGTGGGAAAAAAAACTGGATGTTTAGAAGATTTGGGAAAAGCCATCTGTCAGATTTTAAAGTGCTGAGATCTGCTCGACGACATTTAAAATAACACGACTGTCTCTGGTTTGAAGCCACGGTATCACAACTGTGTGTGTGTGTGTGTGTGTGTGTGTGTGTGTGTGTGTGTGTGTGTGTGTGTGTGTGTGTGTGTGTGTGTGTGTGTGTGTGTGTGTGTGTGTGTGTGTGTGTGTGTGTGTGTGTGTGTGGGCGCGCATGTTTGCACTGGAGATAAAGCCTGCGTCTCGTAAAAAAACCATTAGTCATCGTCACTTTGATTTAAATTCCCAGTTGAATTTGGAAACAAAGTGCTTTTACTGTACATCAGGCTTCGCATATAATTTGGGCCCCGCGACTGCTTTACTCGCCTTTTAGCTCACTGTGGTTTTCACAAGAGCTGTTTTCCCTTCTTTTCCTTTTTTTAGGACCAGTAAGCAAAGTGAATGCTGGGGCTCCTGTCCAACTTCAAACCTCAGTCACTCAACAACAAGCACTTGTGGCATTCTGGTGCTGACCTCTCCTTTTCTCCCTCTCTCTTTTTAAATCCTTTCTTTCTATGAGCTGTAAACTTGGGTTAGTCACAAACATCGGTGTGTAAAATGCGTCAAGCCATGACAGTCTCCCAGTTCCCGATGGGAGAGGAGTGGATGTGTAGTGTGGTGGCCTGCACTCTTTGAACGTGAAAAGATTACCAACGAATGACTTAACTACTGCCGTTTAAGGAGACTGTCATGCATTTATAAGAAGAAGCCAAGTCTGTTTGAGTTATGGATTGGTAAATAACTCAGGCGGTTATACTGTAGCTGCCAAATAACTAAATATTCCAATGCCCTCCAGTGGCCAAGAAATTGTCTCTTCAGCAAAATAGCCACAAAGTCAAGGGTAGAGGGAGGAGGTCAGATTGGTTGGATTGGTCAACCAAGCAAGACTTTGACACAAGAGGCTGCTATTTGGTTTATATTTTCTACCCATAGTCATTGCTCGTTTCTATAAGCGATTGTTCCCTGACCTTCATAACAGAGATGTTGATTATCCCTTAACTTTACGGAAGTTTAATTTTAACCAAAACCACGGTGTTTCCTTAACATTGCCATGGCCTTTGGTTAACCCTAACCAACATTGTTTTTGTCATTTGCGAGAGTAATTTGTAAACATTTTTGAAATTCACAAACATTTGATCTCCCACATAATTGCTTCAATAATGGATTCTCAAAGTCGTTGAAGTGGTAGATGTGTAGTCGTCTTAACTACTTTTGTGACTGGATAGAAATTAGTTAACATTTTTCAGGAACCACTAGGTCTATCAATAGCTTGCATTGACTAGTCTTCCAGCCAAATAGATAAACACATGAATGTTAAAGGCTCTGTGTCTTAACAGTGATCGAGGGTGAATACGTTTACAGCGGAGCTTTCACAGCGGAAACGTATATGTCCGATTCCATTAGCAGTTTAGTGCGGGAACACTGGTGGTATATTACAAATGATTCAAGATGTGTGTTGCATGTTTGTGTGTGTTTTGCCTTTTTCCCGGAGCCCAGGGGAGTGGATTTCTCCCGCTTACCTACCTTAACTTAGTCTGGCTTATGGCTGGGGAGTGCTTTCGTCTTGTCCACACACATCCGTCCTGGCAGCGAGTCTGATTCACACTGCTGCATGTCAGGGCATGAGGGAGGGAGTGAAGGAATCCCAAGTAGAGAAATAAAAGATGGGATGAAACAAAAAAGACCAAAAAGAGATGATTATGGGTGGAACGAGAGAGAACGGCACAACTTATGACTAAAAGAGCTAGAAATCATACCCAAAATAACTTTTTTGGACTTGTGTTAATCATCTAATTATAGAAACAGGCGGTCACCATTGCAAATCAAGATTTGTCGCCTGTGTTCTTTGATCAACTGTTTTTTTAAAAAACTATTTTGTAGAAAAT
Organism: Cyclopterus lumpus; assembly: GCF_009769545.1. Classification (NCBI taxonomy): domain Eukaryota; kingdom Metazoa; phylum Chordata; class Actinopteri; order Perciformes; family Cyclopteridae; genus Cyclopterus; species Cyclopterus lumpus. Next base: position 23,852,998 of record NC_046968.1, read on the forward strand.
GTGTTTTAATTTCAAGAAAAGTATTTAAACCATTCTCTCTTTGTTGTCATTAGTGAAACTTGTGTGTTATATCGTCTCCTCCCAGCCTTTGTTGATATGTTGATACCATCACACAGTACAAGTCTTTATTAGTCAGATTATTGCTTTCCGGGTGCTAAGTGAGGGAGAGAATGTAAAGGGAAATACAGAGGGATGAAGTGGAGTTGGGATTCCCAGTGTTGTGTCTGGTGCTGCAGGGGAGAGCCTGTCATCATCATAGTGGGGGGGGGGGGGGGATTTAATAAGGGAGGATGACACATAAATTATAGACGGCGGAAGACAGAATATAAAGAGTGAAAGTGACACAGATGAGAAATTTGAGGGGATCATAATTTGAAAGAGAAATGTGAACCAGAAAGCCAAGGGAGGAAGAGAAGGAGACAGAACATTTGGCACGAGGCAGCATATTTGGATTTTCAAGCTTATCAGAGGAAGACTGCGGTTCCTGTGGTTGGCGTGCAGAAAAAGAAGCGCTGAGATAAAACTGGTTTGTGTTCCTTCGAGACAGCCGTCGAGCATCAAAAGTGTGTCTGGACGCCAGACTACAATAAATGCACACACGGCATCTATGTCAGGAAAATATTGTGTGCTTGCATAGCTTCACCTGCTTGAATGCCACACATACATATACTGTACATACAGCGTGCACTGCTGTCCTACACATCCTGACATTTAGCATAGCAGACATCACTGCATATTGTTTGAGTTGTGTGTGTGTGTATTTTTTCTTTTTTTTAATGCGAGGGATTTTTATTTTGCCATCATGTCTTTGTGAACCAATTGTTTTAATCATATAATCATGCGGTTGTTTCCTACTGTGGTCAAAGTTGATAGAATTAAATGAAATGCTAAAATGAAGCAGCGTGATAGTGATACACTCACAATATATTTTACTTTAAGCAACATATGCCAAGAATTGGGTGTAATCTTGGAATGCAGTGGATTCAAGTTTATAAAACTGATGGTTCATCCTCTTCACACCAGTTAACATAGCCAGCAAACTGTTGACACAGTCCTATGCATTTTATTCAGATTATTTTAGGTCATTTTTATAATCTTTTAATCTGCTGATTATTTTTCTAGACAGAAGGCCCCAAGGTCACATTTCTTTGAAAGGATTGATCGATTTATCAAAAATGCTTGTATTCAATTTGCAGCTCTAGATTATTTAGAAACATCTTAACAAGATACACTGCCAATCTTTAAAAAAAATATCTTACTTTAATATAATATATTTGACTAATATAATATGTCTAATATATTTATTATAAAATAACAATTTTACATGTGAAGAATGACATAATCAAAGCACTTGAACTGACACCGTAAGAATTAATACAGTTTCATATTTGGGAGATCCGCATGCTGTTTTCTCTCACCTTCATCATATTTCAGTGTGCTCAAAACTCTACCATGTCCTTTTTACACACACACACACACACACACACACACACACACACACACACACACACACACACACACACACACACACACTCACACACTCTCTCTCACTCCAGTCGGTAGCTTACATGTCAAGTATCACTCTTGAGTCATCTGAGACAGCATTGTTCAACAGGTACGCGCTCCAAGACAGGTCACAGAGAGTTTATGTGTGTTGTCTGTCTGTGTGTGGTTGGCTGATCTAATGATTGTGTGTGTGTGTGTGTGTGTGTACTACAATACGCGCATTATGGTGTTTACCTCGTAATCAAAGTTTTACTGAATGAGTCCAAGCTCATTGGCTTAACCTGCAGGTTAATCATTTAATTAAATTGTTTACTGTGTAAAGCTGATATTTCTGAAGTTTAAATTAATAACAGCAATGTTTTATTCAGAAATGAATAAATAACAAAAGATAAGATATGGACAGTTATTTGGTTTTAATTTAAATTGAACTGTAATGTAGTTTACACTTAAAAGTCATTATTTACTGATAGAAAACGTGATAACCACATTCATGCCGCGTCCTGATTGTATGTCATCATACATGTTGTGTGCATGTGTGTGTGTGTGTGTGTGTGTGTGTGTGTGTGCGGTTAGTCAGCTCAGAGGAATGCTCTCTGCCTCCCGGGGACTTGATGAGGGCGTAGGCTGCTGTTTGGTTTTGGGCTTGCTCTGGGGGTGGAGGGGGTTAGAGAGACAGCGCTGCCTCGACTTGGCCTTCTCACTATCTGCGGGGGAGTGCACGTGCACAGCGTAGAAACATACACACACACACACACACACACACGCGCGCGCACAGACACGTTCACCAGACAACAGGCCGGTCTTTGTGCTCCACCACCGCTGCTGCTACAGGGTGCTGGACTACAGCTGGAACTGTGTGGAAGGAGCAGGGGTTTAAAAAGAGAGGCGATTATTTTTTAGCCACAGGTACAAGTGGACGTTTTCAAATACAGAAGGATCATTTATACCATTAAGTATTTTTGGAACATTCGTCCTTGGATCTGCTCTTTAGATGAGAGCGCCACTTCATCGCGAGGAAAAGAACCAGAAACTTTAGTCTAGCTAATGCGCCGCAGACACACTCAAGAACAACCAACCTAGCAACACAAGAGACCATGGACCCATATTCAGATTGTGACCTATTTTGAGGTTGTAATATACTTTCATGATTAAAATATTGATCCCGAAGTCTAGGTTAAAGCATTAGTGATGATTTAACTTACCTTATTTTGCCAGACTGCTGGGAACCTTGGGTGCTGCGGTTTCGTTGCACGGTCCAGAAACATACGAGTAATTGGAGATTAAAAATTGTAAGCTGTAAATGCGTTTCACTAATGTGTGTTATGCCAGAAGTAGACTGTTCAGGGGTCAGATAGGGCTAGGTACCAGTTCGTAATAAGACAAGTAATCTCCTTTACTTATTCTTTGAGATAGCTCCATTTAAAGAAGGGCTACACAACATATTATTTCAGCATCGATATTGCGATATGCACATGTGAAAGTCATATAGCTGGACGTGCAATGTCAGCAAATAACTCACTTTTTTTTGCTGCTTGATACAGGGTTTCCCATTTATATCAGTCTAGGTAGGGCCCTTGTAGTTATACTTTATTTTATTTTCAACATGTCACTCATTTATATACAACCACTGTATTTATGATTACATTGTTCACTTGAGCACAACATTGTTTATCTAACCTCTTAATTTTCTCTCTCAAAGTGCACTAGATTGATGCATTTAACATAAAAAATTTATTTTTTTCATATTGCAATATTTCCTTATGTTTTGAGGGAAACATTTTTATTAAATGTATTTCTTAACTCAGTAATGATGTACTATTACTGTACTATTATATACTCTCAAATGTTTTGCATAGTAAAACATAAACATCAAATAATATGTTTTGCTTGTCCCCAAAAGTAATTTGGTGAAGATGGGGATTCTTTTTTGTTGATCTGTCAACAGCAGTGTACTTTTCTCCCAGTATTCACTCTTTTTTTCCTTTAACCACATAACTTAATCATGTCGGCCTATATTCGGATCTCTTACCATCTGTTCAGAAAATAATGAATCTACAAACAAATGATTCTCCAAAAATAACGACTGGTTTATTATCCATGATGGAAAAGCCATTTAAAATAACAAATGCGCCAACATGTGTGAGCTACTTTAGCTGTTCATCAAATCACACTTCCCTTTGTGGGATATTGTATCCAGGTGGAGTTATCTGTTTAAAAGAATGAACAGACATTAATAGCTTGTCGACCTGTCTACATTCTGCCCTACACTCTGGGGAAAAAAAAAAAAAAAAGTATTGATGACTTGCATGTGGAATATTTTCAGTCATTCATCATTTTGATGCAGAAAGAGAGAGAAGGCTGCTCAGCTCATTCAGTATTAGCAGTAAAACTAATGGTTCCCAGTCGTGTCCCCAGCTTTTTGAGTCTGGACTACGTTATTTGTCGTCCACCATGGCCGGTCGTCTGTCTGCTGGTTTCTTATTTCACATCCTCCAACTGGTCCCGGCACACTCCAGCCCGATGATATCACCTGTGGGTTACAGTCAGACCGGCTTTTCTCTCTCGCACTCTATTCTTGGTTCTCTTCCTTCACACTGTAAGAAAAAGAGAAGTCTGATGGCTTTTCCAGAGAGAGTGGGAGGGTTGTGGTTTTGTGTGTGTGTGACGTTCCTCTTTTGTGAGTCGCACCACTGCTGGAATGTAGTTCACGAGCCAAGATTTGCGCACTTTGAGCATTTTTCTTTTGTGATCAAGTTGATGGCCGCTGCCCTGCATTGAAACCTAAACGCAATCTAAATAAGAAAGAAACATCTATTTGATTTTTGAGAAAATGTCGAAGGGTTTTACCTTCTCCGCCATTATGAAAGAACAAGGACTTATTTCTCGGATGGCAACAGTTTAATGTCACAGAAGACATAAAAGCGGCAAATGCTCATATTTAGAAAGTAATATGGTTGGATAATATGACGATGTATATGACGTGAGATTACGAACATTTGTCAACCTGATTTTGATGTACTGTTTCTACTACGATAGTTATCACTTCAATATTACTGGGAATATTTGATTTTTGCATTTCAGCCAGAAAAGCATAATTTATCATAATTGAATGATTGTTGCCATAATAACTTCAATCGTCATACTTTATAAAAATAAAAAAAAACACTTTATTGGATTATTGTCCGGCTTTCAAACTAATTGATGTTACTCTTAATTGGCCTTCCATTTAATTATCTCACGGTATCTGACACAACATGCCCCTCTGAAAGCTGCCCCTTGTATTTAATCTGGCTTGTTTTCGGTCTGAAAGCCCTGGTAATTCAGACCAACACTGGTTGTTAAACCCATGATAGGGTGGGTTCGCATCTGGCTTTGCAGGTCTACAGTATTGATTTTAATTTAGTTTTATTGTTGTTTAAATAACAAATTAACCCCTCCCTCCAACCAACTCAAGTGAGAGAGCAAGAGACCTTGGAGAGGGAACTCAAACTGTGACTATTTTTTATTCCTATGATTAATTAACGTGATTAACTCAACATTTGAAGATTCCTTAAAAGGTGGCACAACAAGGACTGAACCTGTGACAACAGCCGTACAAGTACAATGGTCCGATGCATTAATTGTTGTGTGACACGGATGCATGAAAAAGAGATCGCTGTATTGAAGCAGTTTTAGGGGGAAACTACGGAGACTTTACTGCAGTTAGCAGATGATTTGTGTCTTCCCATGTTGTTATTGGAGGACAGCAGCGCTCTGCTGAATGTCATTGGACTGCAGCCCTGCTGGTCATGGCTCGACAGACTGGCCACAAGACTTTATAAAAGGCACAAAGGCCATTTCAGCCTTCAGCCTACTTGGACGGAGGCAGGGCGGTCGTGACAGTGGGACAGACGGAGGAGATGGAAGGGGGGGTTTTAGGGGCCCAATCACAGACCCTCTGAGCTGCCCTGAGCTGTTGAGACAGTCTGCCAGCCCTATTGTCCAGCAGCACCCTTCTTTCTTTATCCATCATCCACTTTGTCCTCCCCCCTCTGTCCTCTCATAGGACAGAATCTGACTGGAGGTCCTGATGTTTACATGCACTTGCAGGCATTTAAAGCAACCAGAATAGTGTCTTTCAATATTTGGATTAAATACGAGAGTTTAGCAGCTTACGGACCAACACCGGAGGACAACAAATATTAATGTGGACTCTGAAAGGCGTTTAGGTCCTCACAGTGTTTGCTGGCATCTTGTTAGTGAGCTTAGACTTTAATTTGAGTTAGAAGCTCGGCAAAGTTGTAAAACGCCCATGTCAAAAGGTCTGAGCCCACAGGGAAGAGTGTATATGTGTGCTGTGTGTGTGTGTTCAGCACTGCTCGGACCTTTGCCAGCCTGAACACACACACAGTGTATATGTTTATGTCTCTGAGCGTAACTGGGCATGCCTCAGTGTTTGTTTTGACCCCCTCCCTCTCGAGCTCAGTGAAGCTCAATCTGCTCTGTCTGAGTCTGTTTTATGAGTCAGTCAAACACACACACGTGTGTGTGTGTGTGTGTGTGTGTGTGTGTGTGTGTATATATATATCCTCCCTCTTACACAAATGATTACTAAATGTGTAAATCCCTCGGAAGTACAATTATTTTATCTTACTCTCGCTCTAACTTGTGTGTGTGTGTGTGTGTGCGCGCGCGTACGCACATATTGCATCCGTACCATTCACATAAACAGAGCTGGTTGGGCATAAAGGTCAGGTTCAGCCTTAGCTTCGGGTCATGAAACACAATGATGTTGACACAATTTCCCCTGTGGCAAAAAATCTATACCAATTTGTCCCTTTCTCTTTTGGACATCAATTTCACTCTGGCTCTCTTGACAGAAACGTCGGCGATTTGACTCTCGTTGTCAATCAGAAAGGGAATCAAGAAGACCTGAAGATAAACCTAGACATGTTGTCTCTACAGTAGAAAACAAAAATCAATGCAGGACAGAAGAGGAGGGAGATTTGGATATTTCGACTGATTTTTTGTTTTTGGGTTATTGAGTAATCTTTTTCACTCCTTCTGTAATCGTTAAACACGTTTTTGTATTCTTGTAAAAAGTCTCAGCAATTGATCTATTAGTCTGTCGACAGATGATGATTGCCAATCATTTTTGAAAAATTATTGATTCATCTTTAAACTTATTTAGTTGCAGAATTAGCTTTCTATTCACAACTTTAAATAATCATAACTTTGAAAATGTAAGAAAATATTGAGTTTTGATGTACTGACAAATTTAAGGCACACAGAAATGCAATATTACACAAAATCAAAATTGCTAAAAACTATAACCAAAACAAGGCTATTCCTTCGTCATCGGGGTCCATCTGATGTTTCATCCGAGTTGTGACTTAGTAAACAAGATTAGTCTGCTGTGACCTGTGTTTACCAGTTTCTGGTGCTGAAGGTTGGAAACTGCTGTTCTGGATTCTTGGAAGCCCTGAGATCCCACCCATATCCACCCAGCAGGGAATTTGGGGTCATAGTTCTCCCCCCTCCCCGTCTGCCTCCCCCCCCCCCCCCCTTCTTCCCATAGCTGAAGCACTCTAAGCTCCAAATGATTTTCAAGTGTTTTGCAGGATCTGAGGTTGCTTGTGTGCGGCTGGCTCTTCCTCTCACTAACAGGCTGAGGCTTGATGGTGGTGCAGGAGTGTTTTTTACAGTTGTTTTCCATTAATGTACCATTCACCCTGCAGTATTCATAACTGTCCTCATTAAACTGAGTCATACAGATTCAGGGAGGTATATTGTTTGTTTGGACCCGTCTGTGTTTCATGCGGACAGTGTTTTGACTTGCTATTGTTTTTCCTTTTTTTTCTTTCTCCTGTATATTAACAATAACATTAAATAACACTACACAAGAGAGTACATTGTTGTGGTCTGTGAGTAGATAAGGTAATATGTCAAGTTACCTTTTTTGAAGTGTCATTACTACTCGTAGAGCTATGGAGCAAAGCACTGCATGTATCCAACATGCATGTGTGTGAGTGTACGGTGGCATTGACACATGGATGTAAATATTAGTAATATTAGTCGATTAGTGAATCATGACATTAATAGGCAACTATTTTGATAATCAATAAATCAAGTTGTTTTTCAATCATTAATTTGTTGGTTTCAGCATCTCAAATTTGACTATTTGCTGTGTTTCCTTTGTCTTCATAATAGTACATTGCATTATGTTTGTGTTTTGAAGACACTTGATTAGGTCACATGGGGCTCCCCAAAATTGTGATTGATATTTTATCGCCATTTCATAAACCAGACGATTCATTGAGAAAATAATTGTTTTAAATGTGACATCTGATAACATGTGCTGTGCTGTTGCCCTGTGTCTCACGGAGCAGTGCAGAGTCACCAAGCTTCTTCCATTTCTTTCCCTTTCTTCTCTGGATTATTTTGGCTGGTATTAACTGTTGCTTTCGTGCACCTGTGAAACCCACTGAGACCTTATACTGCGTGAAAATAAATTAACTTGATTTTGACCTCCGTTGAAATAATTAATAAAGGCAGAGATGACTGTCTGCCTAAGCAATTCAATTCAGATTATATTGTATAGCCCAGAATCACAAATTACAAATGTGCCTCAGAGGGCTTTACAATCTGTACACACACAACATCATCTGTCCCATGACCTCACATAGGATCATTGATGACATACTGCTGTATGTAGTCATATCCATTGTTTCTGGTTGAGTGAGTCTTTTGTGCTGTATTGCCTGCAGTATGTTGTAGTTCATCCATTGAACTTATCGGTGCGACTCGTACCATACCTTTTTACTGTAAGCCCTTTTTTCAAAAACACTGACTGGAAGGGGCTTTTCAAGTACTGCAGGACTCCAAATGGCCAGCAATGCTCTGCAGTTTGCGCATGTCTGTCTCAGCCCACGCAGAGTCTAGCCCCACCAAACACCCATTCTGCATCAGGGACGCCACACACACACACACACACACACACATACCACTGAAATCAGATCAGCATGTTGCACATCTGACCATTTACCACATCTGCAGTGCTCATACCTTACAGTGTTGACACAATAACTCTTTATTAATTACAACCCCTTTGAGGATTGTAATGCACTATTTTTGTTGGATCTGTGAGAGAGGAATCGTTCCAACGTTATGGTTATTTTTCATAGCCCAGTTTGTGCTCTTACTCGGTAAACATCTTGTTTCCTTCAGTTTGTTGTGAGTGTCGGGCATGTGATCCATGTTCCCCTTCTCAAAATTAATTTCACATGTTTCCCTTGTGTCATCGGGACTTTTGGACAATCTCCCATGATTATCTTTTGTAGCTACCTTTGTCCGTGTAACTGTGAATTAGAATCCTCACGGCTAATAACTGCCTTTTTGTGTTTTATGTTCCTTTTATTTTGTCCAACCCTAACAGGAGGTTGAAATTTAGTCAGTTAGTTAAACATTAATTAGCTTTTAAAGGATGTCTGAAAACATCTCCAAGTGACTTTTGAGGCGATTTACAGAGGTAATTAAAGGCCTGAAGAGCTGTTTCACGAGTCACAAACTTAAAAGAAATTATGCAATGAATGTGGTTTAGGGAAACAGCCCCAATAAATGATGAAGATATCGGCCTGTGCCAAACACGGGAAAACTGCAATAGAAAAGTAGAACCTCACAAGCATTAGCTGAAAGACATTAAAAAATATATATTACACTACGACTTTAAACACGTTGACACAATTATCAGTATTAGCTTCACAAAGAAAGTTTTATTGCAGGGTGTTTAACTTGATTGCATAATAACCTGAGGTGTTCCCGTTTATTTGTCTACTCTGTGTAAGTATCCAGTTTGTACTTTTGGGAGCAGCCACATCTCTCAGTGTTGAATGTTTTCTCTCAACACTGAGATCAAAAGCAGCGGGCCGAGCGCTGTTGTCTGTCCTTGATTTCAAAAGCCTGCAGTCTCGGAGGTCTTTGATCAGACGCTGTGTTATCGTGAGTCATCCCGAGCCATTTTACATGACATAATAGATTTATTATTTTTAATATTATTATGTTGCTCAGCTCCCTTGTTGATGCGTCAGCAGTGGTGACCTACATGATGTTGCTGTGGCTCATTACTTTTTTTAGTAAAGACAAGCTTTAACAGAACAGATCGTACAATAAACAAGACATCCTATTTATTAAGACATTTATGAAGAAAGACAATGCTGTTTTATGTGTTATTGATGGGCCATAAAAGCATTAAAATAAAACAAAGAAATTGTTGCCTTTTTTTAATAAACCGTGAAAACCGTTGGCAACTTAATTACAGCTTTTCAATCCTTAGATTAGTATTTGGGGAATCTTAAGGTTTGTACAGTGCCGGATAGATAATCTGAATTATACTTCCTGATTATTAAAATATGTTGACCCCTCAAAGGCTTTTGGATGCAGTTGTGTGCATCAACACAACAGATCTTCCCTTTTTTAAGGCTTATGGATGTGTTTTTCATCTTTCCTCCTGTGACTCTATGCTTCTGTGCACCTAAAGTACTCAGACACCATTTACAAATGTAAGACGCCCTCCCTCAACACATACTTTCCAGTACAGAGAAGATGAATGAAAGCCTTTGCCATGAAAAATTAAAACACCATTCTGTGCTGGCTGGATGTACAATGGCTGACCCAGATGGGGCACTGCTGAGCTTTCAGTAGTTTAACAGCCTTGTTTTTATTTGGGGACTGACATTTGTCCTTCTGAAGGGCTTTAGCTTATGCCTTTGACCCTTACGCTGTATTTGTGTGTGAGAGTGAGTGGGCGAGACAGAGAGAGAGAGAGGGGCCATATGTGTTGGTTGCCTCTTGCATAAGACGATGAGTGTGTTTTTGGGTCATTGTGCTCAGAGATTACAGGCTACATCTCCGATATGATGACCTGCAGATTCAAACTACCGCTCATTACACGGTAGCCTAAATCATCATCCTGCCAACAATGTTGTATAGATGAGTGCAGATGTTATACAACGCGAGGACATTCCTGTTTATGCATACTGAAATGTCATTGTCGGTTGTTTATTATTAGACATCACCTCATCAGCAGCAAGCAGTAAGCTGTGACCCTCGTCGGTAGGAGGTAGTGTCAGACAACAACATCTAAAACAGAATCTCATATGAATATCGGTGTTAAAATCTTTCTTTTACAAATATGTTCATCATACTACACTGTGAAAGAAAAGTTTCATTCTCAAGTGAGTTAACTCATGGACCTTTTGTCAGGTATCAGTTTCCAATTTTAATCAATACATGTTTGCACTGAAGCCACAGGTTGTGACTACCAATCAAAAAAGAGGTGCCAGGTGAGACAATCATATCGCTAACTGTTCGAAACAAATATATGCTGAAGTCCTTATTGGGGAAAGCAAAATAAGCTATTGTTTTACTTTTCACATTTCACAAAGGAGATATCGGACAATCAGTCCTTATAATTTGTAAATTTGTCATAACCTTGATGAGGAAAAAATACATCTGAATATGTTAAACAAACCAGAGAAAACACATAAATCAGCACGTCAAACCAACTGTTTCAGGTTATTGACCAACCTCTCCTGCTTCTTCTTCTCCTCCTTTCTGCAGGTCTCTGGATGGCCGTCTGCAAGTCTCCCACAGAAAAGGTTTGCCCCATGTCATCTACTGCCGCCTGTGGCGCTGGCCCGACCTGCAGTCCCACCACGAGCTGCGGGCGGTGGAGCTGTGCGAGTACGCCTTCCACACGAAGAAGGATGAAGTGTGTGTCAACCCGTACCACTACCAGAGAGTAGAGACGCCAGGTACGAGAGCTCGGAGCGCGTTGATCTCTTCTTCTTAGTTTTTAGCCAAGAATTTAAAGGGTGATGTTTGACACTTTGTTCAGATTTATTTCACTTTGCTGCCAGGGCCCCTTTTCTGTGGAATGATCTGCCCTTTTTTCTAAAGATGCACATTTATAGACTTGTTTTTATCTATAGCTTATCTCATATTTTTCCAGTGATTTTATTGCACGAAACTTTCTCCTATATTATTGTTTTATTGCATTTTATGGTGAAATTGCTTTGCATTACATATTCATTCATATTACCCTGACATGAAACCATTCACTGTTACTATCTTCTAAGGAACTACTTGTTGTGTGTGTGTCTGTCTTCTCCATTATACAGTACTTCCACCAGTGCTGGTGCCCAGACACACAGAAATCCCCAGTGAGTTCCCACCTCTGGATGACTACAGCCATTCAATCCCAGAAAACACCAACTTCCCTGCTGGCATTGAGCCTCAGAGTAACTACATACCAGGTACCAGCATGCTCCCGTTTATGACTCACACTCGGATACTCCTTTTACACAAAGTCTGATCGTCCACAGAAACCCAGTGTCAAGCTGTTCACATTATACATGAGCGTGGATCGAACAATGCATCACTTTGTTTTCTGTCACTTTATCACTCAAAGTGAGAAGGTTAGATTTGTTTTGGAACAGTATAGTTGTTCAGACAATTGGGATCTTTTGATTTTGGGGATCCTATCGGTTAACCTGCTCTTTAAATCAGATCTATCTTTGGTAACTTTGCAACACATGTGATGAGTTGTTGTGTGTCTTTGCAGAAACGCCACCACCAGGCTACCTCAGTGAGGATGGAGAGACCAGCGATCACAAGATGACCCACAGCATGGACACAAGCTCCCCAAACCTGTCACCTAACCCCGTTTCACCCACACAAAACAACTTAGGTACGTTGTGTTCATAGGTGTGTGTTTGAGTACTTTTCTGTCTGTCCGGCTTCACTTACAGACAAATGTTTCAGAAGCGTAACTTCCCGGTGGGAATTCTCCGTTTGATTTAATTCCATTTTTGTAAGAGGAAACCGGATGATGAAAGAAGCCTTTGTCTTCCCTGTTGAACAAGCCAAGACACCATTTAGCCTCCACTAAGTTCAATGACAATATGCTTCGTTTATTCCACCAGGATGGAAAAACACCAGGGGGCTTGGCTGGAAAGCCTCTGATGAAATAACAAAATCACACCGGTTTCATTTGGCAGAGTCGTCCCGCTGTTATGTTCTGGTCTTCAAAGCCAAGGACAAAATGTTGAGGTTGTTCGAGAGTGGCCATGTCGAGGGGAAAAATAACAAATTACCAGAAGCAGTTGAACTTACTGAAAATGATCATGGATAAGTCTTTAATTTGTATAATTTTGGCTCCAGTTCCCACCAGTGAGGTTTGAGTTTCCACATTTTGTCTGTTAAAAGCTTCTGGGAAACAGCGTTTGGGTTTTACGTGTTGCGACGCCAGCGCAGCCTCATGTTTTGGTTGGTTGTGTTTGTCTGCGCCCTCTACATCCATCTCAGCCCATGTTCCATTTTCTCTGCCATCATTTCTGTTTTTCGACCATTATTCCTCTGATTGCATCCTTTGTTATCCTGTTAACCTTGACTCGCTTCTCCTGTTACCCGTTTGTTTCCTCCTGTATTATATTATGCATTGAATTTATTATTGATCCGCACATTTCTGTCTATTAACAACCACCCTACTGTCTACAGTATTGTACTCCCTTCACTTGTGTCTCTGTCTGTTTGATGAAAGCGAACTCTATATCTTTGTGTCAGACCTTCAGCCAGTGACATACTGCGAGCCGGCCTTCTGGTGCTCCATTTCCTACTACGAGTTGAACCAGCGAGTAGGAGAGACCTTCCACGCCTCACAGCCCTCGCTGACCGTAGACGGCTTCACGGACCCCTCAAACTCAGAGCGTTTCTGCCTGGGCCTGTTGTCCAACGTCAACCGCAACGCCGCCGTGGAATTAACACGCAGACATATTGGTATGACTACATTTTCTGCGCATATGATGATCTTTTTTTTAAAGACTATATCCAAATATGACATGACTCTACCTTTTTTGTTATTAATGCCCTTTTTTTTGTGTGTGTGCCATTTTATCTGAGGAGTTTAATCTGTCTGTTTTCTTCAAGGCCGTGGTGTGCGGCTGTATTACATCGGAGGAGAAGTGTTCGCCGAGTGTCTCAGCGACAGCGCCATCTTTGTCCAGAGCCCCAACTGTAACCAACGCTACGGCTGGCACCCTGCCACCGTCTGCAAGATCCCTCCAGGTGTGTGTCAAGCTGACAGAGACACCTTTTCCAAATGTGTACATGTAAAAAAGAAAAAGAAAATAAGCATCCAGTTGGTTGTGTTGTTCCATCTGGAGACAAGTATGAGTGTGTGTCGGCGACTTTTTGCTGCCAGAATTTTTGAGCACTTTCAATATCTGTAAGTGATGACATTGAAGGACCTCTTTGGGCAGCCAAGTTGGGATCCATTTAAGTAAAGTTAATTCATTAAAATGGATGATTCAGAACAGACTGTATCATTACGGCAGAAGACAAATCCAACCCACTTTCCTTCATCCAAGAATGTCCTTTTTAGCTAAAGAGACATCTGTTGAATATAGAGGTTTTCTTTTTCCACACAATTTATGAAAGTGTGAGAGGAGTGTTACAAGTTTTCCTTGATCGAGGTTTGTATTCAGAAGAAATGACTGCATTCATATTAGGTCAAACCTTGGAACACAACACGTCAGAATTGAATGATTAACATTAAAATCACTTTATTGAAGTATTAAACAGTATCAATCAGCTGATTCTAGAAAGATTAATTGTGTGTCAGATTAGGCTCCATAAATTGCGAGGGTCAACAAAGAACATTGTAATATTCAGACTTATCTTATCAACTTTCATCCACAGTTCCCACCCATGTTTAAAAGAATGCCCCACTGATATAGCATTGTACTCCTGTAGCACTGTTTGATACCTCATTGATAGTATACAAAAAAGAAGAAGATATCAGAATTGATTCATCAAGACCAGAAATCTTTTTTTTTTTTTTTTCTCTCAATGTATTCTTGTCAAAACACGGTGCCTCTATTTACCACAATGCACTGGGACATGTTTCACCTCCCTCCTGGGCCACACAAAGCTATAAATAACAAGCTCCCCTTATTAAAGACTACATGTCGAAACAGAGTGAAACCAAAGTGACTAGTTGTTGAGGCCTGACTTGTGGTTGTGTTGGTTGTTTCCCTCCAGGATGTAACCTAAAGATCTTCAATAACCAGGAGTTTGCCGCCCTGCTGGCCCAGTCAGTCAACCAGGGCTTTGAGGCTGTGTACCAACTCACGAGGATGTGCACCATCCGAATGAGCTTTGTCAAGGGCTGGGGGGCAGAGTACAGGTAAGCTTCTGTCACACATCAGTGACAGCCCCTCACTCATTTCCTAAATGGTAAACCCCAACCGCGACAGAGCTGATAAAACCCACAGCCAACTCATCTGCAACATTAGAAGCGTGGTTGTGTAGAGATCAAGTCCTTAACATCCCCTTATATAAACACAGACAATATAAACAAAACGGGCTCTGATTCACATCCCAGCAAACCAGCCGCCCCCACGCATCTGCTCACACTTTGGTGAATCCGGTGGATGACATCACCGAGCCCTCATCAATTGAAGCAGGGCCCCGGTTGACACGGCAGACTATTTTTAAACAAACACACATGTGGTGTGTCAAAAGAGATGTCAGACTTTCCCCTTTTCCATCTCTCACCTGTTTTCCATACAGTCTGACTCACTGATGGAAAGTAAGGAGGAGTCGCTGATTGGCTGACTGTTGGCTCTGCGCCGGAGGTTTCCTCAAGGGGGAAACCTTTTGTGCCGGGAGCGTCCTGTCCAGACATGTGGAGACAGGGTTCAGGTTACTGGACCAGCCGGGCCCCGCTCACGCCTCACTCTCTGTCTTTTCCCATGCTGACTGTTTGTCTCTTTCACCTGTTCAAAACATTAACAGACGGGCATGAAGATGAATGAAAAATCTTATTGTTGCATCTAATTTATTCAGTCAGGAGCTTTATGTAAACCAGAGGCAAATCACGCAGCTGGCAAGTGTCTCTGTTCATCTGGCTCGCCAGCGCATAAATTAGATGTATAACAACGTACAGGATACATTTTGCCTGCTGTTGTTCTCGGTATTGACTGAGAGATAATGGTGTCGGTGGTTTCTTTTACTTATTATCACTTTTAACCGAATGAAATGTTCAGGAAAAAAAGCACCACAGACACAAGTCAATGGCAGAAATGAGGCACACGTTTAGAAAAACAATCCCCCTTTTTTTTTTTTTTTTCATAGTACTTACAAACTGCATTTTGTAATACGCCGTCTGCAATGTTTTATCTGGAGACGATTTTGTTCTTTCATCGGGGCACTTAAGGCATAAGAGCTGTCCCTTAACTCCATATGCTCTCATACGTTATGCTACTTTGAACACTTTTGCCTCTCCTGTCCTCAGCAGTAAGTGTTTTTGTATAAAGCCTGTAGGGACTCACAGAGGTGCCAACGGATATGGAGATCAAGAGGTTGAATGTCTGGAAAAGGCTTGTTTTTCTTGCTTAAGTTTTTCTTTTACCGTGAACAAAAGAAACGACGTGTAAGTGGAGAAACCGTATCATCACTTTGTACAGCCAAGGTTAACACACTTTATGAAACAGTATGATACACATAAATCAGACTATTTAAAAAAAAAAGTATTATTTAAACAGAAAGACAGAGACGAGCATGTTTTCAGGTCATCATATTTATTCTGATTCAGCTAAACTCGTCACGATGTAGATGAGGCATTGAAAACATAGACCCACGATCAAACTCAATAGATATAGACATAAAATATAGTTCTTATCTTAGCTTAGCTTTCAATACCAAGGGGGGAAAAAAGACAACATCAATACAGGGTTCGTACGGTCATGGAAAACCTGGAAAAGTCATGGAATTTTAAAATGGTTATTTCCAGGCCTGGAAAAGTCCTTGAAAAAAAAAAAAATGTAATTCCAAAAGTTTTGGAAAAGTCATGGAAATTTGTTATGTTCATATACGCAGTTTGATTAAAAGAATAATCATTTATATAAATATTTATTCTTTTAATCAAACTATTGTCTCATTTAAGGTATACTCATGTATACACCGAGATTTCACAAAATGTTTGGTCATGGAAATTTGCTAAGTCATGGAAATCCATTGGTCAACATGTGTATGAAACCTGCAAATAGAAAAGAGAAGACTATTTTTAACTTCACACTCGGTTTATTTGATATTAAACTGATCTTAAATTCTGTCTTAACCCAAATGAAATGTGTCAGTTACAAACCTTACATAAGGGCTAAAATGAAAGTAGAGTAGATTAGTCGTAGAGTTTACTCACACACGTTCTGCTCTCCCAGTGTACTCAACATCTGCTCTCCTTGTGTGTCTCCCAGGCGACAGACGGTGACCAGCACCCCCTGCTGGATCGAGCTGCACCTGAACGGCCCCCTGCAGTGGCTCGACAAGGTGCTCACACAAATGGGCTCCCCCAGCATCCGCTGCTCCAGCGTCTCTTAGGGAAACCGTCACCCACCCACTTCCTGTCAGTGACTAAAAACATGCAGGGTGCATCCCGAGTCTCTTAATTGTCGTTTCCTCGCTCCTCGCTTGAACCGGAAGTTGTTCTGCGCCGCCATATTGACTGCTGTCCCAACGCTCTTATTCTGCTCTAAGGGAGCGAGGAGGGATCTCGGAGGAGCCACGATGGAGGAGGCACGAGAGCGCGTTTCCAGGAAGTGTTTTAACGCTCGACACGCCCCCTCGTTGTTCATCCGTTATTTGATTGGACGGCTGCAACTGATACCAGAGGAAAGACAGATCACAGATTAAACTCAAGTTTTATATATTAGATTTGTTTTCTGATTCACCATCTGGTTAAAATATATCGTCGTTGTATGTCTGAACAACAAAAGGACTACAAACAACTTTCTTCATTTTTAAATATAATTGTCTTTTCTTGATCTGTTATTTCCCTCCATAACTGTTATCATGGATACAGAAAAAAGTCGTTATCAATATTCTAAGCAGATTTTTAAAAGAATTTTTGCTTAAAAACTGCAGAGAGCCAAACTCAACGTCAAAAGTCTCTCCAGCTGTTAAAGACGACTGACAGCTGATCCAGCGGTGATCAGAGCTTCACGTGACGCTTCGCGTGACGCTTCAGAGGAAAGGACTTCTCATTTCTCTTAAAACATGTTTCCTCGTTTCCTCTCTCCTCGCATGGTTTCCTTGCGTCTCTCCCTGTATCCCTGGTGGGAGGGACTAAGACGCGAGGAAAAGATGCAAGTGAGGGAAACGGGGACGCAATTAAGAGACTTGGGATGCACCCACAGAATGCATGCAGGCACAGCTACACAAGTACGGAAAGATGACGACCCCACCCACCCACCCCCTACCCTCATTCAGCCAATCCTCAATCTGTAAGTCCCTCCTCCCCACCAGCTGTCAGTAGCACTTTTTATATACATGTTTGTGGCGAAAGGGGACAAGTGCATTAAAGCAGTACCATGTAAGTATGTTCTCAACATTTTGTCCAGAATTATTATGATGGCAAAGTGCCAGAAAGGCTGAGGCAACGGGAGGAGGGTTTTTTTCTTCTTCTTTTCAATTAAGAGTTTCTCATTTCTTTCCTCTTGTTTAAATTTCATTTTATTGTTTGTGATTTATATACGTATTTTTTTTTTTGTACAGATGTTACAGTGGATATAAAAAAAAAAAAAAAAAGAAATTAACTTAATTTTTTTTAAGCATTAATAATAATTTTGTAAAGCATGTATGAGATCATGTTAAATGCATTTCACTTGACTTTGTCTCTGTATTTTGGGCATTTGATTGGTTATGAAGACATTAACAAATGTGACCCAGTGAGACGGATTGAAAATTAATATTCTAATGGGAATGTTCAGCCACCTTTTGTAAACCCTGTGTGAAGGAACATACTGTACATTATGTTCCTGTTGCCTGTGTTACGCTGACCAGGCAAATAGCTCCATGTTCAACCACAGATTTGATTTTCAGATGGGAACAAAAGATAGTCTAGATTAAACCGAAGCATCTACAGGAGTTACAACTCTTAAAACCCATACGAGTACTTAAACACAGTAGCATTCATCAAATGTCATCAGGAGGATGATGCACTTTTTTATTATTTTTTAACAAATATTCTAGCAAAGCAATGTTGGCAAAGTGCATTCAATGGCAGTTGTAGTTCGTGGCTGCAATAGTTCTTGTCAGAAGGTTATATGAAATATATCCTGCATTGATTTCAGGAAGCTTTGCCAATTTGCATTCTATTGTGTAAGTAGGTAGTATTATGACTTGAAAAACATCTCACATACTGTACAGTTCTGCAAACCTTTAGTTAAATTATGACTTGAGCACACGAAATGTAGTCTGAATACTTGTCTGTGATATGAGTATTCTGCAGAAGGCTGCGTAAAGAGAGCAGGAAGATGCCTTTTTGCTTTTTTAATTTTCTCTCTCAGCAGTCCATAATATCGGTCTTATTTTTAGCCATCAGTGATATTGACTTTTTTTTGCACACTCAGGACCGTGAAAAAAAAACAAAAAACAGCTGAATTATGTACATAATCCAGTGAAAAGAACAGACGCGTGACTCTCGAGACTCTTAACGTCTATTTTAATACCAATTATTTTTGTAGGACAATAAGGTTTTTTTTTTTTGCTTGAAAGAAAATACGAACCGTGTATTTTTCTACCTGTGAAGAAGACGAGTGAAACCTTTTACATGTAAATATCAGGAGCTTCTCAAAATCTGATGTACCCTTGTTTTTGTTTTATTTCTTGGTCTTTGTACATGTAGTACATGTCCTATAATGTGACCGTCAACCTTTATAATGTTGATGGTTTTTGAAACAAAAGAAAAAAAAAAAAAAAAAAAGAGAGAAAGGCTTGAAAATAGAAAAAGTTGAGAAAAGCTTTTTGCTGAAACGGAGAAGCTTTCCTCCGCTTTGATCCCGTTTCCTGTCAGCGCCCCGCTGTGGTGGAAGTGGATCGATTTCCTTCTCGCTCCACAACAGCAGACAATATGTTGAATCCTTTTCACGTTCGTTATTTACATTAACTTACTTTTGATGTTAATGCCAGCCCAGTGGTGCTAATCTTTAACATTTTTAGGGACTCAAGAGAACAGCAAAGCCATACGATTATACCGTTGAAGCTGGTTTATTTTTTGATCTCTATTAACTAATTATGACTTATTTTTCTTTTCTTTTTTTTCAACCTTCAAAATACAATGTGGGATTGTCTCAGAGACGGTAGCATCTACCAATCTGAGACGTGTCGGTTCTTACGAGAGCTTCAGGTGTCTTTGAACGCAGCAGTCCTGACCCTCGTGGGCTCTTTTACCCGCTGGTCAATGTAATTCACCCAGTAGGGAATATTTTGTCATTTTTATACACTCTTCAAATTATAGTGCTTGTGCTTTTTTTTTTCTTCTCCTCCTTGTATAAACTGTTCCCTGTAATAGTTATTAGTTGTGATTTATGTATTCGTGCTCTGAATTGTTTTTTTTAGATGTCTTGTATAAAAGTATACCTTTTTTTTATTTTTCTCTGCCTATAAAAAAAAAAAAAAAAAGTTGATGTGATTGCTTTATATTTCTGTGTATTATTGTTCTATGAATAAAGTCTATATATCTGGTGTTGACTGGGGGCAGAGTAAGAAGCAAACCACATCTGTATTTCAGGAACACTCACAACGTACTAACTGGATTTTTATAGCTTAACGAGTCGAATTAAATGTAGTTATTGAAGCTCTCTGGAGACTTTTCAGGCTTCAGAAACTATTTTTCTTCTGTAGTTCGGGGATTTCCTCGCCCGTGGTGTATAATTGTCGTCAGACGCAGACATGAGCGGTAATGACAGGCCCAACGCAGACGCTCTGGGCTCTTCTCTTATTTCTAAGTTTCAAGCTAATGCAAACCATAACAATGTCTGCTGTCACAGAGGTGTAACATGGTTTTTGAATATGAATGCAGGGCTTTGTTCTGAAGCCCTTAAGGTAGAACGACCGGCGCTGTGGAGACAAATACTTTTGACTGCACGAGTCAATCAGTTGTGGAAGTGGCAGGAAGTAAAGCCGAATGGTATTTCATTCAGACAACACAAATATTAAATTATTAAACAAGCACACAGGGATGGGGTCTATACGTGTGCACGTGCTTCCATCAAATCTGGAGCTGCTCCAATGAAAATGGACAGGGAGGCAGATTTAGTTCTCGAAGAATTAGGATAGCAGTGAAGTTATTATCTCTTTTTTTTTTAACACAATTGTCAAGCAGTTTGACTTATTACTTGGTTTGAAATCTATGGATACACTTTCCAATATTCTCGTTCTAATGTACTCTACAGTAACAGTGTACGCAACAACACCTAATAATTGTACCACAAATACAGCTAAATGTACTTTAAACTATCTAAGTCGTGTTCTCCTAAAGTGAACCCCAAGAAAGTAAAATAGCTTCAGGTTTAATGCACTAAACTAAGACATCAACATCTCCGTGAGGTTTGGACAATAAATCACAATCACACATGCGATGATGTCAAAAAGCAGGGAGTGGTTCTGTCCGAGTGAAGGATCATTTATAAATAATGGCTTCGTATGATTTATTTCACACAGGCAAGAAGATCCAGACACAAGCAATTCCCCCGTGAGTGCAGAGCAGGAGAGGGTGTGGTTCATGTTCAGGTTAAGTGCACTTTTATGCTCTTTAATCATTTAGAATTTGAGATATTTGAACTTTTTATGTTTCTTTCACTTCTGTTAAAACCTTCCTAACTTCCTACATTCTCATATGAATAGAACCAGACTAGCTTATTATTATTTGGTTGTGTACTCTTGTGCACCTCAAATGAAACGGGTGTCCTATTAATCCATGGTGCTTTTAGTTCAACACATATGCTCACATGCTGATAACACCATAATACATCAAACTGATTCATGGTCTAATCTAAATTGTTTGATTTTAAATTAATATCTCTATTGTTTGTTGTTCGTGAAGCATTGTGTGTGCGTCACTGTGTTAATGACGCTAGCTCAACACTGCCATCTGGTGGCTGTGGGGATTATTGCTGGAGGAACTCTAATCTCGTATATTAGGAAGTGTGTCCAAAACTGTCCAAAACATCAATTTGGTTATTTGGTTTTGGGGTATATTTGCCTTTATTTGATAGTCGACGGCAAACTAGTATTAGTTTTGATGTAAGACGAATAATTGTAACACTTTGGTGTGAAAATGATCAGCTTTAACCCTTTAATGTTAAAATTTAAAATTATTTCTTTGCATTTTTTTTATTCTTTGGGGCAGTAATAACAAAATCTCCCAACATTTTTTTTAACATACCTCACAGTTTTGTAAATACAGGTGTCTACCAAACGGTTGAGATGTCACTACATGGTAAAAGTAGCTACATATATACCAAAACAGAAGACAAAAAAACACTGCAAAACACAGAAAAAACATTGCATTTATAACATTGTAGTCTCAACACTCCTAAACTGTGTTGCTCATGGTATGCTACAAGCATTGCTGGTTTGCATTCAAACACAGGAAAACGTTGCACATTTCCATCTCTTCTGGACACAGGTTGCACTTTTGCATATATTAGTAACATTACATGCATCATATTTACAACAATGAATAATTGTCAGATGTGTTTCATTTCAAAGCAAATAATGACTTGTTTTTACATTAGCTTAACTTCGCTAACTTTATTATGAAGTGACAATTAAACCGTTTGGTAGCGCATGTTTTTAGGAAAATTATTTTACCCTTATTAGTTTTTGTTTTGTATCAAGTTACATAATTATGTTCAGTAAGACCTCAAGTGCTGTAATATGTCGAATAAATTCACTTACCTTTGAAATTTTCACCAAATAGTGTCCACATGTCTGGAGGAAAATGTGTCTTGCTAACTTCCTGTGAAGAAGCTAGCTGAGAAGTCATACTTCTTAAAGACACAGTGACGTCTAGTAGATTGTTTTACGATGTGGTACCTCAACTAAGTAGTAGAGCTTATTCAGGTTAAGTTAAGGTCAATACATTTTTCAATGAGATATAGTGACACAAAATGTGCTCTACCAAAGTGTAGGGCAGGCAGTTAAAGGGTTAACAGGACAGACCCAGTAGTATTGAACAGCTCAATGAGGAAGCGTCGTCTGTGCAGCACACTCATAGGATAAAGTGACAACAGACAACTGCAGATATTTAACAAATGTAGATGCGCCAGACATACTTTTGTCTTCTTGTATTCGTTGTAAACGTAGACCGTTTTCTGACATTTTAAAGTTAACTATTACATCTCCAGTTGGCCCGTAAGGCCAAGTGAGTTCATTTGAAATGCACCTCAATGAAGCAAAAGAGAGACATCACATTGTGATATGGTATGAATAATAATAATAATAATATCAAGATTCAATCGCTGCACAAAATTGATCTCAATAAGCAATACAGAGATTATTGAACAGAAAAGATGTGCATACCTATACATGCATTCATCACTCGTAACTCAATGGCATGTTAGTGTTGGCCTGTTTCGGCCCTCGTGATTACAGCTAATAGTGATTAACGGAGCACGGCTGTGTGCAGTGGGATGATTGTTGAATTGATACGACTCGCGCGTTGACGAGTGGGCACAAAGATGAACAGATGAGTGCCGTCAGCTCCGTCTCTGAAGGTCACTCAGGTGGTCGCTCATTTTTTGTTGGTAAACAAATCCGTCTTCGCAAAGGTCACCATTTGCTCAACGTCGTTCTCCCCTCACTCTGTCTTCCCTCTTCATCTCTTCGTCTCTCTCCCTCGTCACCACTCTCTTTCCTGCCCTTTCCTGCTCTCTGTTTACTTCTCTGGCACCGGCCGGACTTGTTTTTATGAGGAATGCCTGTCGTCGGTCGTTCGCAGCTCCGTCTGCCAGCCGGAGAAAAGACTGCAGCATCATCGGCCTTCAGTAGCCACCGACCTGATTGCACCGTCACGGGTGGCTACATTGCAGCTGTCTCTGGACAGCAGCAGGTACCCGGCCCTGCATGCCAATGGAGACGGGCACACACACACACACACACACCAGCCAGCACTCCCCCCTTCCCCACTGTCAGCTGTACCACCCGTGCAGGAGAGGAAAGTGTCGCACCGTCTCAACTGAGCAGACGTTTTTCTTCCAACAACATTCATAAACACCTGGCCAGCAATTATGTTCAGTGCAAAAGAACAAACATGCATATAAGATGCTCAAAAGCAAGCTGGTTGTATGAGTATGTCTGGTGCAGCGGGGAACAAGCGAAACAAAAGGGTTTAATTTATTTCCCCCTCCGAGCAATTTTGCTGCTCCTTGGTGTAGTTTTCTTTCCTTTCTTTTCTTTTTTTCTGATCTCAAACTATCCAACTTAAATGTGTAGTGGAACGCTTCCATCGCTGATTCCTGATATTAATAATAAAGATCAAAGCAAGAACAGGTCAACGTTAAACCTCCAAAGAAGAGGGGGAAAGAACAATCATAGGAGCAATAGAGAGAGAGAGAGAGTGGGAAAGGAAAGTGGTGGTAAAAAGAGGCAGAGAGGGAAACATATTTACTGACATCCATGGGCTGTCACCACTCTGATTTATGGTGGCTGGAACCCCTGCCTGGTGAAAAGGTGTTGTTGGGGTGTAGAGAAAGCCCAAGCGCTGACCTAGAACTAATAGCATTCGACTTGAACAAGCTGTCCAACCTGAGAGAGCGGGCTCTGCTGCGGCCGGCACGGCAACGGGCTGCAGAGAGGAGGAAATAAGAAAAGTTAGAAACGGGGGAAAAAACAGAAAGAAGGTTCACATCACAACCTTTGACCTTTGAACACCTTGCCGGACTCCGTTGGTTGTTCTCTACATAATACACACATGCAATAGTTTTACTCAAGTAGTGAGCAGTGAACATCAGATACTCCTGAATCAACTGTAAGTGATTTTTTTAAAAGTAAAACATTGAGGGATTCAGGGCCAATGAGCACAATGAGCACATGTCTTCAGCAATGTTTATTGGAATTCGGATCTTGTGCTCAGTTTTTCTGAAACTCTGGCTCTTGTGGGATTTCATGCAAAAAAAGTAATGTTTTTTTAACTCTCAGACGTCATCAAGACTAGTCTTCAATTTAAGTTCACTGCGCATCTTTGACAGCTGAGCCCAGCACCTGTCAATCATCTGTTTCATGCACCACAAAACCAGACTGAAGGGTCCACAGACACACAAGCAGCTCTGTGAGGACTTTGACACAAAAGGTGATTTGAGCTAAATGTTAAGCAGGTTAAAATGGGGGACCATCTTAGTTAAAGTGTGTTAGCATGCTGTCATTTGTTAAGCAGCAGCTGTAGGTTGATGGGAATGTCATTCACGCTGCAGGTATTTGATCACAAACCAAAACAGCCTGTAAAAAAAGTAAAACGTTTGACCTGATGATGAAAAGCTTCATTTCACCCAACAATGTTTCAATCCGGAGCTCCAACAACAGCTCCTAAAAAAAAAAAAAAAACTCAAAGAAAGTTTGGACGGAAAAAAAACCCAATCAAAGTGAGTTTCCCCTCGTCTGAGCGTCCGTGCTGAGCTCCATGTTGGTATTGCCTCCTCAAGAACTCGACCCTTACATGCACATGGGTCAACTTGCACACGACCCCCCTCCTGCTCACGTTTCCCCCGGAAAAACACCACAGGAAGAAAAGAAGAAGAAAAAAAAGAGGTCTTGCTTCAAATGATCTGCAGCGTATTTGCCAGGAACATCAACCTGCCGAGGTTGTTTTGGCTGAGGGCAACAGCGAGCCCAACAGCTGGGACATAATGAAGCTTTCAGGCACTTGTTCTCCCATCGTGTAGCGCCAGCCCCTGTCTGCTTCCACCAGATGTTCCATGTTTTCCCTCCAAAGGGCTCGGCTGCCAAAAATGGGGGGGGGGACGATCGCTACCAGCAAAGCGGGGGGAACCACGCTAGCTCCACAGTTGACTCGTGATTATAGGGCGATAGTTGGGTTAGTTGCATGTTTCGTGTTTATTGGGGCGAGGCCCTGTCACTTGGTTGTCATCTTTCGTGTGTCGCTGAGGTTTGACGCTGTTATCTGCCCGGTCTGGAGTGGATAAACAACAATGTTGTTGATTTTCGTTTCTCAAAGATCAGGAGAGCTCGTTTTGCGACGACGTGGAAAATGGTGTCATCGCGACAGGAAATACGCCACCGAACCAAATACAGGATGTTGGATGACGCGTGTGACTGGTCACCGGCCGCGTCACAGAGTTGGAGAGGATGCAGCAGACACTGTGATATAAGTCGGTGTTGCTGAATTAACAGATGGATTCTGCTCCGTGTCACATGATGGCGGAGAGTTGAAGTTCATCCGGAGGTGGAAAAGAGAGACAAAGAAGTAACTACTCGTGTTTACTCCTCTCTGTTGGAGGTCTTTTAGAGTTCCTGTAGAACATCTCACAGTGAACTCTGCAATGTTTACAGAAACAATGAACTCGACACATGGATTTTAGATCACATTTGAGAACATGTGCACTGTATTGTCTCTTAGAAACTAAACTATTGTGGAGCCATTTTCTAAAAATAAGTAAATATGTGCTATTTGAATCCACTGATAATACTGAGTACTTTGTTTTAACATCTTCAGTTTGTTTGTTAAAATAAAAAAAAAGTCCTTCACAGGATATGTATGCAATACCAAAAGGTTGCATAATTTGGACAAAACGTATTATTTGAAATAATACATTAAAAAGCATAAATATTAGAGTGCACATTAATGTTTATTTGAGAAACCTTTCCTCGGAGTGAGATATATGGGATTGATATCAAAAGCTGAGATATGGATCTGTTGATAATGCATTTCTACTGTATATACATCCATCCCTGTTCAGTGGCACGTTCTCCGTCATTAAATTACCTCAGACAATACTCACTTCAGATATCTGCCAGTTTAAGAACATTTTTGCCTGATCGCGTTGATGGTTAATTTCATTTATGTTCATATAAATACTTTTTACTTCTGATTGGCTGGCAGGACGCCTCAAACGGAAGCACTTTCTCGAATATAGAAGTCAGAAGTCCTCAACAAGATCATAAATTTCTTTTTTACTCTTTCTTTTAGTTTCATTATTACACTTTATTATTATTTATTAAGCTTTTACTCGTGTATTCATCTGCATTTTTGTCGGTTAAATATCAGCACATTAGCAAAATTATTTAAAGTATCTGCACACGCAAGCACAAAATGCAATAAACTGATGATGCAGTATCAGCTTTAAGTCTAAGGCAATAAGATATTCTTCAAAATAGAGACCGTATTATTTTTTTAATGACAGTTAGTTCACTAGATTGAGCAAGTCTATAAAATGCCATATAGCAGACTGCCAGAAAATGGGGAAAGTGCAGACTTAAAAAAACAAATATTTAGAATTTACAGTCGTATGAAACTGAAACAAGTATCTCATCCCCATCTCTGAGAGCAGTAAAGACGATTTATGATCAGTTATCAAAGATGTTTCTGAATTAGCAGTCGATCGACTTAATCGATTAAACCAACCGATCATTCCAACACTGTACTGTAAACTTCACAAACACAAGGCCACCAGTTTTTAACTCAAAACTGTCATCTGTGTGAGACCGCTGATCCCTTTTTAATTAGGGTTTGCTGTGTGTTGCGTCGTGATGCATTTCCTGTTAATTACACCGTCTAATCTACCCCTTGCCAGTGGAATCACGTTGCAGGCTAACTGAATTAATTGAGACTAGATATTTTTTACATATGTAATTAATTCAAATCATATCATTTATGCCTCGCTCAGTTCCTGTTAAACTGAGGAGGAACATAGTCAAACCTAATTTTTCGTTTTTTGGGCAAATGAAGAAATCTCTATGGGCTATACTGTCACTGATCAATGCACAGTTAGATGTCTAACATCTGGCAAGCCACTGGAAATTGGCTGCTATGGCATCACCGCGTTGCCATCCTCCTCCCGTCATTAGCTTTCACCATTGCCCCGGGGTTCATAATGTCGTTAGCTTACATAGAGCCGCAGTAAAGTGATGTTACATGACGTTTCTCAACTCCTTTTATTGAAGTAGCCTGCCACGCCGCCTGCTCGCCCTATTCCACGGGCACCGCGGGGAAATAAAACACGATGAGAGCAGAGGCTTGATGACATGAGCTTTTAAAATTTCTTGCGTCAAACATCATTTAATTCGGGGATTAGGCAAATAAAAAGCATCACGCAACCTTAGCAGGGTGAGCTTTTCCTAGCAGTGGCGTAATTTTGAAGGTGCTCGTGGAGAATGGGCCATAAAGGATTTTGGTATTAAGCCAGTTTCTGCTTTTATACATATTCAGCGTCACTTTTGCAGCCCCGATGTTAATCTGCTACATTTCGTCCGTCCGACATCTGTATGTAACACGAAAGGCTTAATGCAGAAAGTTGCACCATTGCTGCACTAGTTTTAATCGAATGTGCAGTCGAAATGATTAGCCACAACGACTGAAATTATGTAGTTGTAATTACAAACAGATGGGAGGCTTTATTTGCACTTAAGGCGACTGTGTGCATGGGAAATGCAGTGTGAACAAGAATAATTAAGAAGTTAAAAGTCCTGTTTTTTTTGCGTTTTAGTTGTGTTTAAATATACAACACTATGATGTAAATTTGTTTCAAATTAGCTATATAGTTATATGAATGCTCCGCCTGGAGCAGTCATCACCTTCTAGCCTTGAGGATGAGATGATGCACTTTCTTTTTTCTTTCTTTTATGAAGCCATTGAGACCTCAGTGTGTTTGTTTTCTGGAGGGAAGCAGCGTGTAAAGGCTGCAGTGCCTCATGCTGAGATGTTTTCAGGACACCTGAGGGCTCATTGGGATGCGGACTATTCAAGTGAGTTGGACTTTTCTGTTCCGGGATGCCATTTCATTGGTGCTTTAACTTCAGGACAATAAACAAGTTGCCACAGTGCAGTCGTTCCCATCACGGGGATCGGGACTCTCCAAGGGGTCTCGGATGAATATGAAGGGTCACAGGATTAAGAAAGGAATAAATGAAACGACATGTGACTTACGTAGTCACACGAATACCATCACATGTGACGGAGAGGCGTCACGTACATCAACAATTTTGAATGTCAGTGTTTTTCCACACAGTTTCTTTTTGTCAGTGAGCATTTGCATAAATGCCGTATCGATTGCATAAAAGTAGATTTTTCATTTTCAAGGTCAAATATATAAAAAAGTAAAGTTCATGCATTCTATGGAAAAATGCTGCACTTATCCATGAT
The DNA here is from genome assembly GCF_009769545.1 of Cyclopterus lumpus. Classification (NCBI taxonomy): domain Eukaryota; kingdom Metazoa; phylum Chordata; class Actinopteri; order Perciformes; family Cyclopteridae; genus Cyclopterus; species Cyclopterus lumpus. The sequence goes on from NC_046968.1 coordinate 23,881,700, forward strand.
CGCAGGAGGATGTATGCTCATCAAACTCTTTGACTTTAAAAAAAACCTCATTGGTTCCACGATTGGAACAAAACGTACACAAGAAGTATTAAAATCTACGGAGCTGAACACAAAGGAGTTGAATGGTCTTCATCAGGATGAACCTGTTGCACTTTAGTCGGCTCTATGAACTGACCTCTGTCCTTCTTACACACAACTTTGTCATGGATGGATTGGCATTGACATTTATCGCGGCTATTCCTTCAGGTAACAGGACTAATGTTGCCTCTCTATTACAGGAATGCCACACTGTTACAACCTGGTACCACCACACTCCTCTGTTGGCCACTGAGGACCATTACTGCCAAACTCTGACGACAGAAGCATCCGTGCGTTCCAAAAAACCATCATACCCTACTAGTTAGTATGCCAGAAGATATTTAATATGTCAAAAGCAGTATGCCAAAAATACCAGGACCTTCTACATCCGGTGGCATTTTGCAGTCGGCAAGTCAGCATGGCTTTTCTGGCCGTTCTGACCCACAATCCTCTGAGCAGCAGATATACGAGCGAGAGGGTCAAAGGTCAAGGTGCCATGTTACGAGGAAATGTGTCCCCATTGGATGCATCCTGAATGCAACAGTACGCATTTTGTAAGAGCAGCTGCAGTACAAACAAAGTGTCCTGCGCAGGTTACGATGACGTCTTCTGGAATAATTCATGTTGTTTATTCTGCTCGTGAAATGACCTTTTCCTTCCTTCGGCGGCCTCAAGGCTTCTAACGGTAAATAATAAGCATGTTGTTTATTCTGTCCGGCACACTGAAGTATTGCAATAAATGGTTGCGGCCTCTATTGGCCCGCGAGTGGGTATTCAGACTCAAGTGTTGAACCTGATATGTGAAGAAGTGATCGGAAGCTGATATGAATGCGGTCTTCAACATATCCAGATTGTTTGGTTATGCAGCTCCACCTGCCAGTCCTTTAACCAGCTGGCTCCTTGCAGGGCGTTTTGCAGTTTACTCCGTGTACAACAGAGGTCACCAGAAGCTGCTGTTGCATGAAGCGACATCGCATCCTCTCCATCAGAGCTGGTGTGTCACACCGAGTGCTTAAGTTTACACACAACGCTGTCGTCGTGAACGTCTTTCTTTAAGCCACCATTAACAAACAGCTTGTATCTTATTTCCACCCTCTCTGATTCAGCAAACCTGCAAGCACAGGCGTACTTTATTGACGCCGCTGGATTTTTATGCATGACCGTTTTGCTGAGGGTGGTAAGAAGAAGGAAAAAAAAGAAGTTCCTCCTCCCCCATCCTCCCCATGCTTTCCCCCATTGATTTTGGCGCTGCTTTGATACGAATCTGCGCCAGAAGTGTCACTTAGATGAATCACTGTTAGTCCAAGCTGGCGTAGCTCGGCGCCGACAGAAGGGAGAATTCCACGCGGATCAAATAAATACAGATGTGAAGTAATTAGTTGTATTCCCAAGGAGCTCATTGTGGGTGTGTTAAAGATGCTCGGGATCAGCTGGCTTTCCCACCAGCAGCTTTTATCAATTTAAACAGGAACGGAGACGAGGTGGGTCATAACCCACGTGGCTCTCCGTGTGAGTCACGTGGCCCACCTGGCAGGTGAAAGGAGCTGCTTGAACAAATTGAAATACAAGCTGACTTTTAACAAAAGCCGTGCCCTCTTCTTTCACAGAAATTCAACAAATACTCAAATATTTATTCAAATTTCACGATAAATCTTGCATACAAAGTTCGCGCACCTGTAAGCTCGCGCCAAAACTGAATTTATAATATTTCTTGAGCCACGAGCGATGACTGTTCCACAACGGTGTTTTTTGTTTTTGTTGTATTTAACAACTCATTTCCTTTTTCTGTAACCTTGATTCAACCAACCTGAGAGCAAACTCTTATTGCCAATGTCATCCTGCATGATTAGAGGAATCTGGATAAGAAAACATGAGAATAAGCTCATCAAAGTATTTTCTAACAAGAATTAAAGCAAAGTACAGTATGCTGATGGTCCTGTTTAAAGAGGTTTCGACAAATGCTGTCGCTTTGGTGCATTGCAATCAGGTTATAGGCCGCCAATAATTAATGTGACACACGCTGTGATCTCCACTCCGACCAAAAACACATTTGATCAAAAAAGCGCTGCTTTAAGTGCATCATCTTTAACAAAAACAGTGTACGTTTGCCAAAATAATACTGCCATTACGCTTAATGCCACCTCCTTGTGAAATTGAAACCCACTTCTTGTATTTTTTTTCTGCGCTCTCACAATTATAGGCCCCTTCAGGAGGCGACGTATTTATGCCCAGCAGTTAGCGATGCATTGATTTAATACGTTTCTAATCAGGACATACAGCTTCAGGGCCTGAAATGTTAATTTTTCCTGCAGCTTACAAAGTAGCCTTTGATTTTCTGTCACGGCAGTAATTACAGCGTTTTGCCACTAGATAGGAAGAGAGCTTTGTCTCCTCTAATTATGAGGTAATCATCGCTGTAGTGCCAGCATGTTGTTCTCACCTTTTTGTTAATACTGCTTTAATTTTATTTTTTATTCACAGCTTCCGGCTGTCACCTTCCCTTCTAATTCACACTGTGACACCGTTAACACTGTGTGTGTGTGCGTGTGTGTGTGTGTGTGTAGTTGGAGCGTAGTAGTGACTGTAATTGTTGTGGTATGGGTGCTGTTAATTACTGGAGTAAACGCTTGAATCCCGGCCGGGGCCCTTTGTGGCGGCAGAGTGGCGGGCGGCAGCGGAGAGAGACAGAGGGCTGGGAAATTGTTTTTACCATCTGGGGAACCGAGGGAGAGAGAAGGGGAAGCGGGGAGGAGAAAAAGGGGGAACAGCGGCAGACAAAAAGGCCCAATTGGTGGCCAGAGCCTAAGGGTCCGGGGGTCCATATGGAAGGAAACACTTTGCCTTGCGCTTTATTGCACACCTTGCTGTTTTAATCAATGGCAAGCCTGTTCACAGAGCCTAGAGCAGCGGTGGTTGTTTCTCATTGTCTCACTGCTACTTCCACTTTTCCTGCTCCACTAAACCCCGACACTTCTCCCCAAATCTCTGAAGGGCTGTGCGGCACTTTCGTGGGGGCCTCTCTGGAAGCCGGAGAAGTGGATGCGCCGCGGTGAAAACGTTTACACTATGGGACGACGTTAAAAAAGATCCCATTTTGTAATGATGATGATTTGATACGCTTTTGGCTACCGCCTGCGCATTTTTTTCTTCTTCTAATTTTCCCCCAGCAAAGCAGGGATACGAATGCAGACGCCCGCTGTGTTTGGAGTCGTTTCCTTAAAATGGAGGACACCCATTCCATCTGAATTCCATTTGAGTGTTGGAAGTAATGGGATTAGGCTGCAAAAAGGCGTGTTAACACCGAGACGCTGGGACGTGCGCTAATAGCGCCATAAAAGTGCCAGCCAGCAGTCGTCCGACTCCCTCGTAACCCCACCCTGGTTGGAGGCGATGTAAAATCACCCCCCTCAGACCAAGCACCGGGTACAGGAGCGAGGAGAAAGCCGTTTGGCTGCGTGGGAGGCTGAGTGTTCCTGCATCAATATTTCATTACATTAGACCCATTTTGTAAAGAACGCACTAAACAGGTGAAGCTACCTGTTTGAAATGGAGGACCTGCTGTTTTGATTTTCGTGGGCGACGTCTTAGATAAGTAGCAACGGAGCCGCAATCAAACAGGGGATTACTTTGCACTCATGGTCTGATGTACATAATGACGATAGAGTTTACATCCATTCAAATTACAATTCATGGTGTTCGCAGTGATGGAGGGCAACTCCATACAGGTTATATGTCACACAACACCAGTTTACTTATCGTGTTAGTAAACTGGAGCAACAGCACATGATTTCTGTTGAGTGTGAACATGTAAAAACTCTTTAAAAAGCTGTTGGTAAATCACGGTGCATTTCTAATTCGATGATTTTTTGGCAATTATTCTCTTGGTGGAATAAAACTAAGTACATTAATGACTCAAGTACTGCGTTGTAGTACAATTTTGACATTCACATACTTGAATATTTTCATTTCTGCTACTTTCTACTCCCCTAAATGTAGAGTTACTGGTTAAATCTTCCAAGTAGTACGTATAGTATCTAAAATTGGCTCCACGTTGATAATAAAAACAATACTACGATGTTCTATAATCATATCACACTTTGAAAGCGCAGTGATTAAATCATCTGTTTTCACTACAATCATCAGTCAGTGACGGTGATAACCCCCATTAGTGAGATAAAGACTCGTTTATATGCGGGTATCTTAGAGGTGGACGCCCATATTTTGTTGCGGCACCAATAAACAGTAAGCCAGATGTTTTGAAGCTCAATAAAGTTCACAGTCGAGTTTCAAAAGAGCAGTATCTTTGAGTATTTTTTGGGGATGATAAAAAGCCTGTATAGTGTGTACTAAACTGTGATAGGCTCGCACGGCTGCATGATGTCATCCAGATGTCAACATGCTGCAGTAAACAGGGACAGAATCCAGCATACTGTCTGCACTTCGAAGGAGTCGGACTGCAACAGTCTGCACCGTCTCTCCTCCTCGTAAACCGACACTGTCCCTGTTGTTTGGCTGCTTGTATTACAGCCACTGCCATTACTCGGATTTGTGATTAAATTTAGCAAAGTGCTGCCGATAGCCGAATTGTCCAGCCACTCTCAATTACCGTCTTGGGAGGGTACCTGAGAAAGCTTAACGCAGCAATTAACAACTTAATTAAGTGCCACAGCCATTGTGGCACTTCGGGAGCAATGCAACAAGGGGCGTATTGATTGCAGGGGATTGCCAGTTGGTCCCCAATTGATCGCCCAATTGATTGGCTTGGATAGGCATTCCTCAATGACTCAGTGAAGGAGTGTGTGTGCGTGTGTGTACGTGTGTGTTTTGTCTCAGAGGAAGTAGCCGTCACGCCGGCGTGTGACACGCTGATAATGACCTGCCAGACTGGCTGCATGGCCTCTCCCAATCCCCCTGGGTGTGACACACGTGTCTGCTGTCAATCACTCACTCGCTCTCTGTCTCTTACTCTCACTTCACACACGCTGACTAACACACGCTCGCAAACACACACTCGCAGAGGCATCAAGACCGCGCTTGAATCCTAAGTAACATCTGTAGTCTATTTATTGTAAATACACCTGACAGGGATACAGTAATAAACACACACACACACACACGCATTACATAAAACATTGTGAGTGTGGAATACACAGGTAAAGTACAAACTGATACCTTCACATTAGAAACACAAATACACTTCCATTTAATTTAATTGCATTTGTCTACATAATTTCATCCAAAGTATGCTGGTAAGATTTAAATTTGTTATTCTTTTATCATTATATGATGAACAATCGTCTTCAGGTTCAGAAACTCTTGTAGAGAAACGTTGGTCACGGATAAGCACATGAGAACAGATGTGACCCCCCCCCCCCCCCCCCCCCCCCCCCCCCCCCCCCCCCCCCCCCCACACACACACACACACACACACACACACACTCACATACACACACACACACACACATACACACCAACACACAAACAAACACACACACGCACACACACACGGGTCCAGTGCTCTGTGGGGAGCAGTTAGGATGCAGGGCAGGGCTGCATGTAGGAGGGGAGAGAAGTGGTCGTAAGATGTCAAATAAACTGTCATCTCTTATTGTGCCAATGAAGTAATTCCCTTTTAAAGGCTTGACCTTTCACCCCGGAGGAGCTCGGCCAATTGCACAGAGCAGTGGAGGAGACGTGGGGCGATAACAACTGAAGGGGGGGGGAGACTGCTGCTGGTGGACTCGACCTGGACCGGTTAAACCACGTCACCATGTAAAGGATGTGTCCGAAATCAATCATAAATAACCCCATACTTTCAGAACCAAGTGTTTAGCTCGGTGCCAGTATTCAAGCGATATTACAATTTCTGATTATTCAAATCAAACATTTGTCTGAGTGTTAAATAATATATTATCCACTCTGTTTAATTCTCTAGATGAAGGTCCTACTAAACCCCATCTCCCTTTTTTCATTTCTTTAACTGCGCTTCAGTCACAGCATTAGCAGTTCCTTATTCCACCACTAGGGGGTAGTGTTATATGGACAGACTTGAGGACAACTCCATGAGACGCTCTGACTTCCTGCCTCAGCTTTGATCAAATACGTTTTTGGCAAATACATTCACAACTTCCGGGATGGTTTTACCGCACTACGCTTCAACCACGATGTAATGACACTTAATCGTGAGAAAAATTGATGGTTGTTTGTTTGACATGTACACACACACACTCACTCACTCACACACACACGCACACACACGCACACACACACACAGAGTGTTTGACAGGCTGAGCTCTCCCTGCACCTGCTGTGGTTCTGAGGTGGTCAACTTATGACCTGTAATTACTTTGCTACCTTGCTCACACATCTCACCGGAGCAGGTTGGTTTCGGACACTTCAATTACCTCACTTCAATACCTCTGTTGCTCTCACATGGCCGGCAAAATCATAATGATAGCCCAGGGAATGGACTGATACAAATTGTAGTACATGTGCCACAGGAATAGTCGCCAATAGAAGAACAAGATAGATTAAACCTAATGTTTGACATGATTTGCATGTATCAAAACAGGCATTATTTGTCTGGGAAATAAAACCTTAAACTCTCGCGCATCCTCATAGACTTGTACATCGTGTACCTTTTCAATGTCTAAAACAAGCTAAGCTTGAGAAAACAGCACAGCGAGGCCAACGATAATGCCCAGCACATATTCTTTGAAAAAAAAAAGGGTCTGCATCAATTTGCATTCAAACTTGTTGTAAAATAGAGGCGAGCAAAATATCCATCTATTGGGGCATATTTGAAGGTCGTGTCCAGGTCGCATATGTTTGCCCTTGCATAGCTCTGTCACATTGTGGTGTAACGGAGCCCCAGCTGCAGGATTGCAGTTTTTAATGAAAAAGTGGGGGCCTTGTTATATCCCACAATGAAGCCATGTGGAGACCCACACACACACACACACACACGCACACACACACACACACTGAGTCGTGGCTGATAAAGCACCCATGTGTTTCTCTGTGAAAAGCAAATGTGTGACGTTTAGTTGATAATCTGTGTTAGATATTCAATGTCTCACAACTTCCATCAAATATTTTAGGAAACATTTCCAGTTATTAAGTGCCCAGGCAAATGCAACTTAATATTATTCATATTTTTGGAGATAGTGTAAAACAGGCAGCCAGACATTTTCACAGTTCTTTTGGGGTTTATTGTGGACTTCAAGGCCAGGCTTGTTCCAAAAAAATGTCTAATTTTCTTTCCCAAGTAATGATGGGAAGAAAATGATGTCTCTTTTTTTCTCTTCTCATTTGTAACGATAGTTTTGTATCAGTCAGCCTTCAGCAAAGTGATTATTACCTTCATACTATTTGTTAACTGATTTGGGGATTTAATTAGGTATGTTTAATACAATAAACGTAAAAAAAAGATCCTTTTAAAAAAGAAAAACCCCTCAGAATAAACAATTTTTTATTTTAGTTGGACATTTATAGAAGTTTGTCCACGGCAAACAGAATCAGCTAGAAAATGCCTCTAAGTGGCACTTAAAAAACTTCTTGTTGTAAAAATTGCACCTGCTCTTGTTGCCTTTTTTATTGTTTGTCATTAAAGTGACACATTGATCCCAATAATTTACAACAACTTATTGATAAATGGGATGAGGGAACTGATTATTTAGGAGCTGGTTGACATGACATGTGGTGAGATAGAAACGCTCACCTCCACGCCCCCACTCTTCACAGATACAAGTGTAACCGTTGTGTACTCTCTTGTTTTTTTGTTTTTTTTAATAATTGATTATACGCTTGAATCTGTACTCTTGTCTCCAACCAGCAGTTTGTTACCCTGCTGGACTCACACACCTGGACCTCATCACAACAGAGAGATTGCATATGCGTCTCAGAGCCAGCTGCAGTGGCGTGAGCATTTATAAATTGTTCTATTGGTACTTTTACTTTGCTTAACGATCTGAAAACTTCCTTTCATTAGAATTATTAAACCAATCAGTAATTTCAAGCTTTCTTGGTATTCTAGAATATAAAAGTGCCAGTGCAGTTTTTTATGTTTCATTTTGTATCATATTGTTTATTATTTAATTGGCTTTTAGTGTTCCAGTTTCCTAATAACACTTTTAGGACAATTTACTCGACAAACGGTATTTTAAATCGTGTCGCACATAACATGTTTTTAATCTGCCGTTTACATGTGTGTAAGGGCTTTTTAATAAATATGACATCCTGTAAGAATCTGTGTTTGGTCCGCCCAGAGACGTGCATCACTTCATGCTGACAGGATTGCTTAAATACACTCCTTCGGTGGGAATTGGAACCATAAAAACGGATAAAGATTTAGGTGTGTTGGCAGTCAGGAGAATCTCATCTGACAGGTAGGACCAACACACACCGACCCCACCACAACTTTCCTCTGACTTCCCGCAGTATCAGGTAAGTTGGCGGCCATACATTTGACCAAAGGGGTGCTAATGGCCTACTTCATTAACCACAACCTCAATAATTTGCCATCCACTCCTTATACTGAACACAATCGCATAATCATGTTCAATTTCATAGATCCTAAAATGAAGTATGGGGAGGTCAGAGGTCAGGTTTGTTACCACGGTTTCCTTGTAGCTGCTAGAAAGCGTCTATTTGATGGACTGCAGAATGATGGATGGATGCTTTGGGGGGGGGGGGGTAACTGGAATTCAAACAACTTTCAAAGGATGTACAGTTTATAGGGGGTTAAGAAATCAAATAATGAACCCTCTTTGTGTGTCGTAATCCAAGTTTTTCTGTTCTTTGTTCACGTTTCTGATCCAGCCGTCTTTACCTTTTAGTGCACGTGTGTGTAGCCCACCGGCTAGCTCATCTCCACTGCTCTGCACGGCGCTTACACGCCATTACTGCTGGTTACGCCGCCCCGACTGATGGCATTTTCCTGGGAGCGCAGTGGCCAGTCTCCGGTTCCCCCTCAGGTTAAAACTGCGAGCTCTATTAGCGTTGTTTGTGGTGTTCGTGCTGTTAGCCCCGTTAGCTCAGAGCCAGCGGCTCAGTCGTCGCCATGTTGAGAACCATGTGGAGGCAATCCCTCAATTATACATATGCTCTAATTTATAATGTAGCACTTTCTATGAAAACACTTCAATAATATACAATTCATTTTATATTTAAATCCCATTTTGAAGATAAATGATAACAAAGTTTATCCACTGTGCTTTTGTGGGTGCAATGTCTAATGTCTGCAAATTTAGTTCTAATGAAGTGCAGCGTAAAAATTCCCTATTTAAAACACGGGTTCATAGATATAGGTATATGATATAGGCACAGAAAGAAATATATTTTGTATCAAATGTTTAAATTAATTTCCTCCTTTCATTATATCATTTCTTTTCTTATTACTTTCACTGTTCCGTTCATTGTGACGGGCTTTATGTGACATGTGAGCACTGACCATGATGAGTTCTTTCACACACCAAAGGTCAGAGGCATCACTTACAGAAAGAGGAGGACCCCCCCCCCCAAACACTCACTAAGTCATTTACCTCATTCCCTATCAATTATTGAAATGCAGTTGTCAGTTGAAAAGCCAGCCAGACTTTCCGTTGATCTGTTTGATGAATATTTCAGCTGACAAACAGGCTACCTGACACTCTGCACCAAAGCAATGTGTGGTTGGCCACAGTCATGCACGTCTGGATGCACATGTATATACAGTTACGGTGTTGTTGTTGTTACTATTCTCTTCCAAATGTTTATTTATTATTTATTTACATGGATTTCCCCATTGAGTACTATACAATGTATAATATAGTGTAACACTTCTCTAGATTTTGAATGCAGGGCTTTTATATTTACTGTGTTTTCACACAGCTGTATATACAAAACTTATTTAGGTATGTATTCATGAACATTAGAATGTAAAACAAAAGAAAACAAGAAGGTTTGTTTAGTTCAACGCTCTATACGTCCCACATCCAGCAATGGGTCCGTCAGCCCCGAAGGATCAAATGTCTGCACGAGGCAAAAAAAAAAAACATAAGTTTAAATCCAATATTTCCACAGACTTACCATACATGACAGTAAAGAAGAATAGCAGAGTAGAACTACACAGTCTGTGGTATTGGATTTAAAAGTTGGCTTCGCCCCGGGCAAACATTTTACCATCCCATGGATAAAGCAGACATCTGTGAGATCGGGAAGAAAAAAAAAACACCTTAGGAAGAAGACGCCACCCACTGCTGGAAAAAGTCAAATTGGCAACATTGGCCAAATTGGCAAAATTTGCAAAAACAAAGTGAAACAATTTATGTCTCTAAGCTTTTTTAAATTTATTTTACTGTATCATGTGAAAAGCAACACCATCTATTCACATCTTGCATTCAATAAAGTCACTTGACCACGGTATGAAAGAGGAGCCCACAGAGCTCTGGTGAACCGGTGATGTGTTATTTATGTCGCGCTCAGTTCAAAAGCAGCCTCTATGGAGAAGACACACCCCATAAATTTTCCAATGGCCCCTATGAGCAGGTCAGGAAGGCACCAATATTTCCTCTTTATTGGAAACAACAGAAACAACACGCAGCCATAAAAGGGAGCTCAGAGGTGAACCTGAAACACGGGGAAAGGCAGTGAAAGCTGCTCCGAGAGCTGAGAGGCGTAGCCACACACTCCGTTCCTTCCTGCTTTGTCCATATATTGGTGCATTTCCTAAGTCTCACACCGGTGACTCGCAAACTCCCCCATGCTTCCTCACAGGTCAATTTGGAGATGAACTTTAAAAGGGAGGTGTAACAAATGGTCGCGGCCTCTCAGGCAATTCATATCGGCTGAAGTGCCATAACCCTCTACATATCCTGACCTCAATTTAGAGTCTGCGTGTCGAAGGCCCATCTGAGGGAGATGGTATCGATCTGAGCAGGGACTCTGGCAGCGTCAATAAACAACAGGCTTCAGGCTTCAAGGCTGAGGAGACACATCTCTATTTCAGCCGGAGGGTTCGCATCTGGATACCCGAGTTGGGACGTGGCCCTGGACAGATGGTGGGACGCCATTTTTCTCGCAGGTCCAGCCTCCTTTGTGAGAGCAAACCTAGTGATAACTTCCGTACTGTTGGTTATATCAAGGTAAATAAGGCCTTAAAACCACCACACACACATTATTACTTTGAATAATCACCATTAATGTTGAAGGACATGGTAAATAGAAAGCTACCAAGTAACAGTCGATATCTGTGAGAAGGATCGATGCTTAACCAGCAGCAGACAAATAGTATTTCAAGACCTTCTATATCAGCATTACAGTGCAGGAGGACAGTTCTGACTTTGGCTCATTAATCAATAAACACAACAAGCCAACCAATACATTTGACATAGACTAATGAAACAATAATCATCATTAGATGAGGAGGAAGAGGAGGAGGAGGAGGAAGAAGCCAACACAGGCTGCATTTGCACACTTTGTTGCACACACAAAAACAGCCAAATCGGAAATTAAAACCATGGTGAATAAGTAATGGGCAATGTAGCTGGACAATTTAGTTGCTGTCTTCTTTACTTGCTTTTCCCTTTTTGCTGAGAAAGTTAAATATGTGTGCCTCATACATTCAGAGTCAAACTGAGCTCACTTTGCGCTAAGCAGCTTGTCAATAGCGAGAAAAGAGGCACCGGGTAAGAGAGGAGGTCTGATAAAATGGCTTTTAATTACCAGACAGTGAATGCCGGCCTTCCTTTTCCACTTTCTCCTCACAGCTAAGTCAGGAGTTTGATTTCTGATAATGTGGATTGCTGACTGGGCTTCGTCCTAGTTGCCCCTAAAGCAGAAGGACCTAATGTCAAGTCCGATGAGAGTGTGTTTGACAAAGTGCCACATAGATCCTCTGCTTTTTCATCAGAGTGCAGTGCTGGTGGAGGCACTAATCAGAACGCTTGATAGCCCGGCTTTGTTTGGCCTTTTACTCTCCTGTAACAATTAAGGCACGGTAATAATTTCACGGCATTACATGGAAATCAATGAGTCTTTAACCCTGGCGGTCGGTACAGGTGTAAGACATTAGATAAGTGCAGGTCGATGCAATGGCCTTGTAACCTTTGTGTGTGTGCACGTGTGTTTGTTTGACAGTTGATAATAGACCGACCAGTAGATAGATATTATATAGATAGATAGATAGACAGATAGACAGATAGATAGCTGGATAGATAGTTAGTGGTGGAATGTACATTTACTCAAGTACTGCACTTACGTACAGTTTTGAGGTATTGTTCTTTACTTGACTATTTCCATTTAATGCTACTTTTGTACAACTACAACTACAAATATTGTAGTTTTTAATCTACTACATTAATCAATAATAGTTCCTTTTAGGGTTAAGAAAAGGTAATCCATTTCTATAATTCTATAAGCTCTAAAATGAATGATTCTGCACCTCTCACTTTTGATACTTTTAGAATATTTTGCTGATAATATTCCTGAACTGCACTTTTACTTCAGTAAAATTTTAAACGGTGGCTTTTACTTGTAATCGAGTATTTTTTCGTCAGTAACAACCGAAAAGGAGGTTCAGCCGTTCCAGCAGTGGAGACTTTTGTGTTACAGCGGCCAGTGAAACCCAACCTACTGCAATGGCTGCCACAGCACATCTCATTGATAATGTCCAGGCAGACCTGAGCCACGGGGACACGGAACAAGCTTTAACAAGTTCTCATCACTACAGAGAAACTGTTGGGTATCAGCTCTGTGAGCACAGCACTGTAAATTAACAGGAAAAGAGACTTCGTTGTGCACAAGGATCAATGTCTTGTTCTTGGAACTGCAATCAGAGCTTTAGGATGAGCGGGCAGGGAGACTGATGGGGATCCTCAATCATAAGGCCGTAATCAACAACGGTTTTAAGTGCCCCTTTGTTTTACATTCAATTATACACTAATGACTCATGCGTAGTGGAAACATTTAAATACTAATGCTGTGTTAATGTAGAGTGAAAGGGGAAGAAACCTCTTTGAATACGTGAGGGCACACTCTGTACACCTCCTGTTTAAAATGAGTTCAGCTGAGCTGTGTATGTCAATATGGTCGAGGAGCCTTGTCGATTTCACTTCTGTGAGAGCGAGGACCATTTATTCAATCTTCAAATATCTGAACTTTTACAATACTGATCTACGGTCAATTACGGAAAGAATATTCACCCATTATATACCGACCCATTACGCCCCCTGAACGATATTGAACCCTTGGAATTGCACTCGATCAGATTGGATCTCACATCAAAGCAGTCCAAGGTGACAATCATCATTTCAATTCAGTATAAAAGACTGAATTGCACATGCTCATAATACAGTGGCTGCCTTTGTCTACTTTTCTTTGCAAAGTTTTTTAGTCTCAGTCTTCTTATAGTCCAAATCACATTAATAACTAGGGTGACTTCTTAGTTTAGTCAGAAGTCAATAATGACAACAGAAAAAAATCCCATTATTATTATCCAATACCTTTTTTCAATACATTTACAAACTTTGAAATGTACTCATATTTTAAGCATATTTGTTATTGGGCAAAAAAGGTAATGCATAAAAAAATACATGGTATCTTAGAACTGCAGTTGCTAATCAGGCCCTCACGCATATGATTGTAAATGTCGTCTTTTGTTGCGCAAGCAGACGTACACACTGTCATTTAGATAAAAGAGTGCTTTGACATTTTATGCAAGCTGCTGGATTTTAATGCAGACTAGTTCTGCTGGTCAAGTAGGAACAACATTTGTTGTTGATAGTGTTGTTGTTGTTGTTTTGAGTGGTCAGTAATAAAATATGTGTAGTACTAAAGGATATTCTATTTCAGTAAAAGTAACAAAACCCTAATGTAAAAATACTTTTCTGGTAAAAGTTTTTGCAAAAGTAGATGTGCTTATTAACATCAAAATATACTTAAATTGCCAAAGGTAAAAGTGCTCATTATGCAAAATGGCTTATTTCCGAATATGTTATATCTGCCAAAGTAATAAATGACGTCAAAAGAATATAGTGGAGTAACAAGTGTGTGGAGTACAAGTATAAAGTAGCACAACATGGAAATACTTCTTCAAAACTGTATTTAACTGAAGTACTTGAGTTAATGTACTTAGTTACTTTCCACTACTGGAGATACCTTTTTTTACACCAGGCCTGTTACTCGACTATAGAAGTAGCAGCGTTTTGAGTGGCTACGCGGGTGGAAGTCCTTTATTTTGAAATTCCCTGAGCGGATGTTGATTCGGAAACGCTGTTGGAGAGCGGTGGAGTTTTCCTCAAAACTAGCTTAATGGCTAAATATCTCTGACAACACAGCGTACAACTTTGGCCTCAGGTTCTGATCAAATAATATATGTACAGTTAGAGGTAAACCTCGCATCCGGTTATGACGTTAAATCTGCGCATCACTTGAGGAAAGTGTCGCCGAACTGAGCAGGATGCGAGCGCGTGTGTCGTCAGCGTAACACACTGCAGGAAATTAGCTTGTTAGCTTAAACAGCTAGTCAAGTGTTAGTATGCGGCTCGAGTTTCCCTCTTTATGCTCGTACTCGATGTAAATAACCTCTGCGCAATGGACACCGGGGCAATAGTGATCCGGATAAAGACGCCGGCAGGGGACATGGACTCGGCCGTTGACTGTCCATCGCTTCTGAACTTCAATGACTTGCTGGTGAGTCTCCCAAACATGCCAGGCAGCTGAGTTTTGTTATTGTTCCTGTTTTATAATATTCACTCTGCGGACATTTTTTTTTTTTCCAGGTCGCAATCAGAGATGTCATGCCTGAAGCCACGGTCACAGCCTTTGAATGTAAGTGCTCATACTTGTATTACTTTTACTTCTGAAACAGGGACTCAACCACCACAATCTCAATGTGTACAGTCATGTGACCCCTGTTGTGTTTCTAGTTGGTAACAATATGTTGACCAACAAAACATTCATCCTATAATTTACTAACTTGCATACTGTTACTGACAACTCCCCCTGTTGCTGTGTGGCCCATTCATTATCACTCCCTTAATTCTGCAATTATTGTATCCTTTTGCATTCATGACACTCGAAAGGTTGCAAACATTTTGCTTCTTTTTCTTTCTTTATTTGGTCCTCAAAGTGCACAGTTTCAAAATGAGTGACTTAAAATGACTTAGGTTTACAGTTTTTATATGGAATGAGTTACATTATAATATAATATTATATATTGTATTTGCTTTAGCACATGTACAGATGGCTTAACAAGTGACCCGACAAGCCAAAGAAATAGAAAAAGAGAAAAGCAATAACAATAACAATTTGAGATGAATGTACGACAGACAAAGAAATGATAATGATGTAATTAAATTAAATTTCAGAATAACACTTAAAATAAATACCGGTTCATACATATATTATATATATTGAAAGCATGTAAGCCAGGGAAAGACCATTAAGTGCTTTAAAACAAGTACAAATAATTAAAATAAATACATAAACTGACAAACAACCAACGTTAGGACTTTGAATCAATCCAGATTTATATAAAAAATAAGTTTTTAGTTTTTGTTATCTTTGATATTGAAAGCTGTTTTTTCTTGTATTTTTTTGGTCTGAATTTTTGCAATCCAAATTTTATGATGCTTTTCTGTTTTTCAGATGAAGACGAGGTGGGGGACAGAATCACTGTAAGAAGTGATGAAGAACTCAAAGCCATGTTGTCATATGTAAGTATATACAATAATTAGTCTTTTTTTTCTTCATGCAAATTGCGTAATAGATTTCTTTGCCTGTATTTTTATGTTTTCAAGGTTATTTCTTCTGATGACAACCGTACACATTAAGCTGTTCATGTCTACAATGTGACGTCCACGGTTTGTCTGAACATCTGAAATCTCTGTCGACGTTTTTTTCCGTACAGCTTGTTCAGTCCAGAGTGTTTTATGTTGTACAGGTTGTAAACCACAATGAGGAAAATGTGTGATTTTGGGGTAAACAAATAAAATATACTTGACTGATTGTTACCAGGACATTGTTTCAGATGTCTTGTAAGTTTTGAGTGCTCTGTGCAGCATGACGAAAGAGCCACTTACCTCCTTTTTCATTGGACAGACATCTCAAATTGTCATCTTAAGTGTTTCCTGTTTACCCCTCTAACTGGCATGAACATGGCTTACGGCATATATATAAAAAACTTCGATGTTACCTATGTTTTTGGTGCAGTAGCAAATTTCCAAAGTACAGTATGCCGTCCATGGTCACTAAAAACATGGTGAATGTTTCAGCGTTGTCAGATTTATCTATCAGATGGTGTATTTAAGGAAAGCGCTTGCTGTAATGTGAAGAAAGAGGCACAATTGATCTGGAAAACAAAAACATCTAAAAAGACAGAGGTGCTGATGACTTGATAGGATTGACAAATTGTGACTTCTTGGTTCCACTTCTACACTGACTTTATATTTCTCTGCAACTAAGCAACTTAAAAAGACTCGGATAGCCTCAACCAGTGAGGTCTTTAACCTCCAGTTATTTTTCAGCAACACAGATGCACACATGTCCACTCCCCCATTCAGCTCCTCCACCTAGTGTTGTACATTTTCATATTCCACCATACTTACTGTTCACGCCACGGACAGTAAGAGTAATGGCGTGTAATGGGTTTCTCTACGAGGTACACTGAAAGCTAAATGAACTGTCAATTTTTATTATTTATTATTCAGTACTTAAAGTTTTGCCTCATTAAAGAGCGAGGCCCCCTGGGCTGCAGAATTGTTCAAAATCTACTTTCATCTGTGGATGTCTTTTACCCCCCATCAGCTCACAATGATGCTGCTGGAGCCACGGGCACAATTTACACTCCTTGTTTTTTGTCCATTTCTATCGTGCATTCACTTGTGGTTGCTTTTTAATCATTAAGTAGCGTAGGGTAGCGGGGTGATTAAGCAAAAAGAGACAGCTGTGCGTTGTAAAACAGAGATGGGGGGGGGGGGGGAGTATTGACCTCATCTTTATTATTCACAAATCCGGTGGACATGTTTTTTGAGCTTCTTGCAATTTTGGACTGATGTGCTCAGTTTGTCCTGTTCAATGGGAGGAGCTTACAATATTTTCACATCATTGACATACAATTAAGATTTTCGGAGTTCCCTATGTTGTTATATTACCGCCAATGTTCTGTAACCTGACCCGCGAGATGGTTTGTCACACAGAACCATCGGAGAACCGGCATGAGAAACCTTCCGGGATTGGTCCGGCTTTTTACAAAACTTTGGGATAAACCATCTGCCAATCAAGCTCTCGCCAAAGTGAGCCGAGAGTAGTGCAAAAACAATCTTTTCCATGGAGAAAAGCCCTCAGTGCCGCTCTTTGCTCTCCTTTGAATAAAGAACTGCTCTCCGGTTCTGGTGAAACTCATGACGTTGGAGCATCCGCTGTAACGTCTTCAGGAGCCGCCATCGTCGTTTTGGACAGTTTCCTCTCTGTGACCTCTCGCCAATATCGTTATTGTGACAAAATTAGATTTGTGATTTATAAGTAATTTTGTTGTAATGCAGTATGTTACATGGGTAAAGGGCATTAATAGAACAGTGAGAACAGTGTGGGAAGTTTTACAACTACATCACTTTACTGTAATGCAGCCTTTAAAACCGTGAAAAGACTAAACTTGTGCCATATTACGTTTCTACAATATCCAAAATCTAGTCCAGCCTTATATTGCTATATCAATAGTATATAATGATATACTGCCCAGTCCTAACTAAAATAACTTCAAGCTACAACTGGTAGTCAGTTCAGTTCTTTTATCAAATATTTCCTATAAAAAAACAAACACAGGCTACAATAGACATGCAGTGTTATTTCATTTTTCTTATTGTCCCAACACTAGTTTGTTCTTCATTCAGATGATGTGTCTTAACAGCATATTCATTTAAGACCCTGACCTGAAGCGCACACTGCACTGCCTCGTCTACAGATTTCAAAAGCCACAATTAATTTTTTGCCAAACAAATCCCGGTCTGTAATGGCTTTCTACTCCTTGTGGGAGAGGCAAGTGCACAAAAAGCTGCTGATCACCTGAAAAATATTGGTCTCTCTCAAATATAATTTACACTATCGGAGTACTTTAAATGTCTTGAGCAAGGGTTATGCATTTCAGCAGTCATTTGCATTTGTACTCGGAGGAGTTTTTCCCTGTGTTGTGGTTGTTTGCTGTGGTTGCCATTTGGCCTCCGTAGAGACCACAGCGGAATTATTATTTTTTTTGCCTCGGTGTTGTTAATTCCAGGTGAGCAGACAGCCATTATGTGAAATTAATAGGAATTAAGGGAAACCAGCATGTTAGGTGAAAGGTGGGATAATTCATTAGAGTCTCTCACGGTTGCCTCTTGTGTGCATGTGTTTTCTGTGTGTGAATGTTTTGGGTAATTAAATGATAAATACATAGCCACACTTTTTAAATATACTGTATCTACATGTGTTTTTTCTTATTTCAAGATCTCTGCTTTAACATTGCCCTGCAGAAAAAAAATCCTGCTCCTGGTTGCTGAGCAAAATTAATGCTCAAATTCATCACTTAATTAACATGAGTGTGCAGAGGGCATTTATTGTGAAAAGTATCCCCCATCACTGACAACATTGATTGCTACATCGGTGCTCCTGTGAGACCCACTCGTCTTCCAGGCATCTCTAATCATTGTTCGACACCTTGAAAGACAGACGCCCCTGTTCAAAGTTAAAGACTGGCCTGTGTCAGGTACTAAAAGAAGCATGTGACCTCATCCCTTCCTTGCTCAGCTCCCCCCCCTGGAGGTAGCGGCTCTAATTCCACCATTCTTACTCCCGTTTCCCCTTCGTCTGCTAATGATGATGAGGCCCACTCTCTGCTCTCGCTCTCCCACTTGTCCCTTAAGGCTGAGCGATGGTATTTGGGATCGGACACTGTTTAGTTATTGGCCAACAATGGAGAATGTCTTTTAATAACACACCTACTACAGATTAGGTGGTAATTGCAGCCTTAATCAATAAGCTAGCTGAGCGGAAAATTAAAGGTACGTGGAGCCCGATCCCACCCCACCCCACACCCCCACATCCTCAACACACACAACATGGTTTTTGGTATTAGGCCCATTGTTCAGATGTGGGCTAGTGAAAACGCTGGAGGGCGAAAGCAGAGGGCTAGGAGCGAGGAGGGATCTGACAGTGATAAATAGGCCTTTTAATAACAGCTGCGCCACTTGGGTAGCCATTCTGATCCATTCCCATCCAAGCCGGTCCCACCGTCCTCCCTCCCTCCCCCACAATGAGAGAGCACATTTACATATCGTGGTGATGACTTGGTAATTCATAGCGGACTGTAAATGAAACACAATGACCACATGTACATGTGGACCACATGGAGACGTCTTCTAAAGTGTCTAACTATGTATTCGATGACGTCTTGCTGTTCATTTTTGTTGGTTTGAAGCCTCAAAAAGAAGGGGACAAACAAAACACACACACTCACAGTTTAACAGATGGTTTGGTTAACTGAAACATCAATTATTGCATTGCCTTGGCAAGCGTGCGTGTGTGTGTGTGTGTGTGTCCGTGTGTGTGTGTGTGTGTGTGTGTGTGTGTGTCCATGTGTGTGTGTCCGTGTGTGTGTGTCCTGTAGGATATGAGTGTTTGGTGAGCTGTTGACCTGGAGGAGAAACGGGTTAATGCTACACTGCTTCAGTACAGGCCCACAGGGCATTGGTCGTCATCGGCAACAGATTTCCGCACAGCATGTTCCCATTCTGGGAATACTGTGGATTAATTCTGACGTCATTTAAATAAACATTTTGAGAGCGTAAACATGTGATATTTTAAAATGTGTCTGTGCGGTGCATTATTAAATATTTTTTTTTTTTCAGTCATTCTTTAATAATGAAAACAAGTATATTTAAGTTCCAGTATGTGTAATAATCACTTCCAACCACTATCGTTCTCAATTTTTCAATCCCTATTTCCGACTTTCTTTTCCCCCTTCAGTACTTCAACACGATGAATGAACAACGCATCAATGGGCTGCTGCCGGACCCTCTGCAGATCTTTCCACGAGGTATGAAGTGACGTGTTACAGTTCATCATGGATTTGGTAATGCTTCAAGGCTCAATAGGTCTTTTGTAATTAATCGGTTGACAATTAATCACAAGCCAAATTTAAATATATGAAGATATTCACACTTTCTTAGTTGGAAAACTATTAAACCAAAATCTATGTGAATCCCTGGTGTGTTCAAACGCAAGTAAACGGGAGCATTCGGTTGCTTGCAGTAACAATGCAGCCTCTGGAACGCATTAAAATGCAGTGGCTCATTCTGTTATTGTGTTGACAGTCATTTGTAAATCTACATTTTATTTTTGCTCCAAGGACATTGGAACTGCAAGCGTGTGTTCAGGCCGAGCCTTGCTTCACCTTGTCTAGTTTTGACTACGAGTGCTTTTTTTTTTTTTTTTCAATGCATACGATTTCTATATCTTCATGTAGTTTTCCCACCACTCAAAGTCGAGTGTAATCCCTAACTGGCCCCACGGGCAACGTTTATTGTCTCCCTCTCCTTTTACCCTGTATCTCTTTACAATCTTTCTCTTTTCTCTTACTGCGTGAATCTGTTTCCTCCCTTTCCTTTCCTACCTACCACCAGCTGTCTCAAGAGCCCAACTTCTCAATCACTCTCTTGTCTAATTTCAGAGTAACCCTCATTTCATTTCATCTTTTACTTTTTTTTTTTCTTTCTTTCTTTTTTTTTTTACAAAGAACTGATTCCCTTTTCAGCACATTTGTAAATGGCCCAGTGATGTGTTCTACAATCTAGTCAATTACTGTTTCAGCCGGCAAGACTCCAGGGATCCGGAACATACATGGCCTGAAGGTACCTATCTCAATAATTGTTTCAGCTGCCTTACACGGAGAACAAGGGGAGGGGAGGGAGGGAAGTTGAGGCAAATGGATTGGTAACGCTGTGTTCCACTTATTGAAATGTCAATTGAAGTCACGGCTCTCCTTTTCTTTCACTCCTTCTCTTGCTTTCCCATGTTTATGTATGGGGGACGGCGGGCTCGTCTCTCCCCTTTCTCTCATCTTGAGTTAGTCATTTAAAAAGCAAGGTGCTGTGCTAAATCCTTGATTCCCCCCCTCCCCCCCCCCTCTCTATAGCGTTATGATCCTCGAATTCCATATGATAAGGAGAACATCAGCTTTGGTTAAAGCAAAAACACTAAGTCACTAAAAATATGTTATTGTTCAACCATGAAATTGTCATTACTAAGCCCCCCCTCTGCCATTTACAAATGGCCTTCCACAGAACTTCCCATTTTATGTCAGGCATATGTTTGCTATTGAAACTCATTGCTAATTACCATGGGTTAAATGACTTGACACCTCCTCCATCTCTCCAGATGATCCATATTATTATATCCATCTCCATTTCAATGATCAAAATCACCCCTCCTCTCCAAACTCTGAAAGTGCTTTTATTTAATGTATCCTCTGAGGATTTTTGGTAACAACTACTGAACTGTGTCAGTTTTCTTTTTTTTAAGGTCAAGGGTTCTGTTTTGATAAGATGACGTTTTCCAAAAAACCTGAAGTCCTTTTGTAATCTTTCCCCTCTTTTGTCCTCCTGTTTTAATATAATAATAATTGGCTGAGGGGAGTCTTGTGCGCTGTTTAAATTAGGTCTTCCTGGGCACTAATTAAAGAGAGAATCCCTGTGCTTTACTGGACCCAACGCATCGGCCTTTTGACCTCAATTAAAAGAGTTAATTTTAGTATACCCTTTACAGGATCTTGTCTCTCCTGGGTGGAGCACAGAGGTCTTTTTGTTGTAAACATTTATGCAGATGAATAAATGTAAAGAACAATGTTCCAAGTAAGGCATCGTCTTTCTTTTACTCCGGGGAAGCCAAATGGTTGCAACGCATCCCACATTAACGCGACGTCCCCGGTTGATTGCAGCCTCGGGACCTTTGTTGCATGTCTCAGCCCTCTCTGTCTCGCTCTCTCCCCTCGGGCCTCGACACCGTTATCCCTCCGAGAAAAGGCTCAAATGCCAAAAAAAAACAAAAAACTTTATTGTCCAAATCTGACTCACTTCCTTCCCCCAGATATTGTTGCTCTTTCATGCAAATATATGTTTGCCTCTCCTCCCCTTTCCCCTTCTGCTGTCGGTCCTCCCTTCACCTCCTTCTTCCCTTTACCTCCTTTTCTTCTTTGCCTGCCTCCCTTCTCTCTGACGAAAGCCAATTAACCTCCAGGCTGAACTGGGGAGCTTGTGTTTTGTTATTGTTCATTAGGGGGTCTGGCCATATGCCTGTCAGTCTTTTGGCCTTGACCATTCTGTGTGTGTGTGTGTGTGTGTGTGTCTGTGTCATTTCACATTTTTGTGTCCCCACCTCCAGGTTAATACAAGACCTAACCCAGCCAATGATTGCACTCATGCCATCCCAGACTCCATGGCCAACAACAGGTGAGCTGGCTGGGGCTTGAGGAGCACGTTACCTGGGGTAAACTTCACCCGGTTGGTTGATGGATGAGTAGAAAGATGTCTGTGATACTCGCGTCAACTGTGTCGTGTTCCTTCCTTCCAGCTTAAAGAAATCTTCTGCGGAGCTGAAGAGGATCCTGACAAATGGGCAGGTGAGCTTGAGTTTAAGTAGAATTTGACCGCAGTTAACTCACTGCTCCTGCTCTCGCACTGGTTTCCACTGACTAGAAACACATTGCCTCTAGTGGTTGGCTCCTCTATTGTGTTCTTTGATACCAAATGAGGGTGTGTTATACGGAGTGTGTATTTCTGTTATTGTCTCGTCACTGCAGGAGGTCTGTGTGTTTCTAGGATCAAGCCTCGCTACAGTCATGTTTCTCTTCAATAAAGCTCTCTCTCTCATACACACACACACACACACACACACACACACACACACACACACACACACACACACACACACACACACACACACACACACACACTCTCACACACACACACACTCTCACACACACACACACGGTGGCTAGTGTGTCAGGCAGATAATTAAGCCACGTCCTCTCAGGTTTCTGCTGTAACACAGTGAACTAATAGAGCTGTTTGCTCCCCTCTCCTCCATCTCCCCTCCGCGTTCTCTTCACCTCCCTCCCCTCCCCACGTTATCAAATCAATTGAGGTGGACTGGGAGTGTGTTGTGTGTGTGTATGTTGTCATGCCTTCCTCTGTCTGTACAAAATATGTTTTGACAGCCCCACATTGACATCATATCAATGTCAATCATTGAGCGCCACACACAGACACACACACAAATGGTTCATGCACATGTTGAATGAAGCGCTTCAATGCAGTATAGATTAGGGAAAGAATCAATTAAGATAATTTTTTACCTTTTTTTTGTTTGCAAAGATAAACAGTGATTTTCCTAGAATATTATATGTATGTGTGAATTAGGGTACATTATTAGTACACAATTGTTTTTGTAATAGCACATTTCCTTATATCGATAGGATATATAAACTATTGATGTAATGATAAAGCTTTTACATTTTAAAATATGTTTACGTGAATGTAAAACAGTTTTCTTTGGCAGAGGTGGGATGTACTTAGCATATGCATTTAAAATATGGCACAAAATATATTTAGATTTTATTTAGCTTCACTTCGCATTTTAGGCTTCATTTCCCAATCATGGTATTAACAGAAGCGGATTATAGTTTATTAGTATCGTAGCTTAATAGTCACTGTTGAAATTAAAACTTCCAGGACCAGGATGAACACTACATAATGTTTTGTGAGAATATGAAATTAATTAGTTTATAAAATATTCCACACAATGAGAATAAAAAGAGTTATTTAGTTGTTTGTTTTTTTACATTTTGCAACACCTTTTTAACTGGTGAACTTTCCTCCGTGTTAATTCTTTACAATAATCCACACATCAGACAGGAAATTACCCCAATCTAATCCATACTGAGTATTAATTTTATTTAACTAAATCATAACGACAAGATTATTTTATTGGTTGAGAGGAGGAAACTTTTGCTCAGACCAACCATGTGACCTTTAAACTACATCAGCAACTCACCCAAACACAATGCCATTTTGCAAATTGGGAAGCAAATATTGTATTGATCTCCTCTTCTCCTCCTTCTTACCCTCTGCTTTCTCTCCTTATGTTGCTGAACTTGGAGTGACCTGAACGCATATCTAGTTTCTATCTCTTTCTCACTCTCTCTCTCCTCACCCTCTCTGCCTCATCTGCGTAGTTCCACGTGTTATCCACTGGTCGCGTGTCTTTTCATGTTATAACATCTAATTACCATCATTGTATATCTGTATCTACAGATAAATGCTCAAGATATCCACTATCAAGAGCAGCTTGGCCATGGAAACGGAGGCACGGTTTACAAGTAAGTCTTTTCTGGTTCCAAGGCCAGCGCACAACAGCAGCTGGTTGACACTGAAGAGATACTTTTCAAAGCCGGTGAGATGGTCTGAATGATTTATTCCGCGGTGTCGAAGCCTCTACACCACAGTGCAGAATATGAAGGAAGAATGTCGCCATTTTTTAGACTGATGAGTGTGATGTGATTCTTGTCTTTTCATATTTTTTCTGCTTTTTTCTCTCTTTTTTTTTTTTTTTACGACGAGCGCATCACCCCGCAATATGCTTCTGTGAAGGGTTTCCTCATTGTTCACCACCCTTCCTCCGTTCCTTCATCTGTCCATTTATCTCTCGGTGTGCGGTGCGACATCTATCAGGGCGGTTTGTGTCTTTACCTTCATTTATTTATTCTGGTTTGAAGGTTGCAAACGTATATGATATTGATTTGGGGCTGTAAAGTATGACAGCAATTGACCTAATCTGTCTATAGTTCCGCACATTACCTGCCACACGATAGGAGAGCTCCATCCTCTCTGGCTAGACAAATGTATTACGGCCCTGCTGGCGTTATGACAAGGTTGGCATTTGTGTTGCTCGCTCTATCCTCCTTTTCCCCACCTTGTGTTTTCTCCTTCTCATCAATCCTCCGCTATTGAGCTGTTTTATTGAGATTGAAGTATTGATCACTGCTCAGACTGACCTTGACTTGACAGAGTGGTCTGCTTCCCACAGTCCCCAGCAAACCCAGTAAATGTCTTATCCAGCAAATCTTCAAAACTGTCCTTTTTATTTTCACCTCCTCTCTTTCCAACTACCTTTTACTGTTTTATGACTTTGAGATGGTTTCATTAAGAGCCAATCTTTAATAGTTGTAGGAGAATAGGATTGCTTATCAGTTTGGCACCAAAAATGGTTACACTGCAGTGGGGAAGGCCAATATTGCAAGCCCAACAACTTATCAGTCAATTTACTCCAGCAAAAAAAATCCATATGCTTTTGGTGCTGAAATTGATATGGTTGGAAGGAGAATATAAAAGAAAATACAGATTTTTTGTGCTATTTTGATGTTGTAGAATGTCCCATGCTCATTTGAGTTAACGGTTCTCTTTACGATATTCAGCACATTAATATAGCAGCAACTACTATTTGCTATGTAGAGATATAGTGGAGTAATGTCTACCTGAGCAGAGAATGAACTCTCTCTCTCTGTGTGTGTGTGTGTGTGTGTGTGTGTGTGTGTGTGTGTGTGTGTGTGTGTGTGTGTGTGTGTGTGTGTGTGTGTGTGTGTGTGTGTGTGTGTGTGTGTGTGTGTGTGTGTGTGTGTGTGTGTGTGTGTGTGTGTGTGTGTGTGTGTGTGTGTGTGTGTGTGTGTAATCTGAGCTTCTCTGTGCTTTTATTTATGTTGCCGGGCCAGCCGCAAGTGCCTGTGCGGTTACAGCTGATGATGCTTTTCCGGCCGATAGTGCTATCGCGGAAACGTAGCCCCATAGCATTATGTCCAGTTTTGGAGCTACTGTATTTGCTCCTTCATCCCTCCAGAAAATGTCTCAGTTGAGGGGGGTGGAGGCCTTTCCTTTTATGTATCAACAAATGCTTGTTTTTGAAACTTCAAGGGTACCCGTTAGTCATTGTCCAAGCCTGTCATAAGTCCACAGCCGACCACTGGGCTTTTGCTTCCCAAACTACCCCAACTGCATCTTTACTGGTCTGCTGAGTCGGCTGTAGCTTAGCCAGCACTACTTGTGTTCTGGGCCTCTTCTTCCTCTGCATAAGTTGTAAAAACAGTTCACTCACATACCCGATCTCCATCATGACACTGGAGAGGCTGGCTCGAGGATGAAAGCTAAAGCCGTCCAGCAGCATCAACTGCCATTAGATCCAATTCAAGTACAGAACAGTTGACAACTCAGCTGCTCCATCAACACAAGTGTTGTGTGTGTTTAATTGCTAAAACAGCAACATGGCAGCATAGCACCCGACCCCGATAATTCTCCCTGCGGGTGGTGGGTCCACAGGGTGACTGCTGCTCCATGATGTTTTTTCGGGCTGAGCCCGACCGGGCCCCATGGGCGAAAGCCCGGCCACCAGACGCTCGCCGACGAGCTCCCCTCCTGGGTCTGGCTCCGGGAGGGTGCCCCGGTTTCCCTTGTCCGGGCAAGGTAGCTTCAGTCCGTGGGCTGCTTATCATCAGGGTTTGTTGAACCGCTCTTAGTCTGGGCTCTCCCCCGAGACCTGTTTGCCTTGGGAGACCCTACCAGGGGCTGATGCCCCGGACAACATAGCTCCCAGGATCACTGAGCCACTCAAACTCCTCCACCACGTTAAGGTGGCGATTCATAGGAGGAGTTGATGTATCCAGTTGAATGAAACAAGGAGATGTGCTTCCAGGAAAGTTTGCAGGTAGAGTGAGTTCATGGCCTTATGGCCAGACCTATATTCACATTTACGATCCAATAGCATTGCAAGGAAAGACAATAGGACCCATTGACTATGTAAATGTGGTCTTTCCCCAAAAAAACGTTTTTGCAAATGTGTTTTTTGGAGAAATAAAAGTGACGTTGTAATATTACAACCAGGGGTCTTACAGGGTTAATGCACCACTCTGCACAACTCTACAAGTTTGTGTGGACTTTAAAAATCCCAATCAATATATCAAAACATACCTAAAAGTCCTCTTCTCTCAAATAGTTAGAATTGCTTATTTTAGGAAAGAAACACTGATCAAGTGCATCAACATATTTATCCAGTCTGTCCTCACAAAAGCTTTTTCCCCTGGACAGTATGCTGATATTATCCAATCAGGTGCACAAAGAGGAGACGTGTTAAGGTTTGCAAGATCACCATAATCTGTTGCCCATCTCACCCTCTGTTGACCCCAAACTGGCAGTAGTTCGTTAGAAGAAAACAAATATTTCTTACCTGAAACTGCTCACATCACGGTCTGCTGATTATCTGGATTAACCTGGTCCTGATTTTCTGGAAAGAGAATTTACCAAATGTATTCTTCTGGCACTTTGAGCACCGCAATCCGAATGCCTCCTAGTTCCATAATGTAAGAGAGACGGCAGACATCTCAACGACCGATGCATCCAAAACTAGGCAACTCGATCCAAAACAAGCTAGATTAAAAAAATGCTGTCTGCATATTCATCAAGGGCAGGTTTCCTGCTTCCTTCAAAACCCATTCCCTTTCCTCTTCAGCCTCTACCATTTGATTCAGCTTATATTAGGCCTATCATGTGTGAAAGCACTACCAAAGGCTCCCCACCTTTTAACCTCTTAGCCCATTTATGACCCAGAGCCATTTAGACTCAATTGGATGTTACCAACACCACAGCTCTCCATAACCACGCGCTGACCTAGCCATCTATCAATGTCGGCCTTTGTTTTTTATTACGCACTCTCTCAGAGGTCCATCTTGTCCAGCAATCTAACTGACTCTATGGCTTATAAATACAATAACAAGGACACACAGGCCATTTTCATGACTCATGGATAACTCAGTGCAATTAAAACAGGCGCATTTGCCTGACTGCGACTGTGGTGACATCTACTTAGACACCCACGGCTGTTCCTTCAGTCTCTCGGCCCATTTTCTACATTGATTCTGGTTTTGTTTTTTTCACCTCATTGATTAGACTGTATATTGAAGGACCAAAGCTCTTTTGTTAATTGGTTGTAACCTAGTATCTTGTATCCACATATGTTCAGATTGGGTCTCCAGCTAGCTGAATGGAATTACTGTTTAAATAATTTGTATATCTCTTGTTTATGGGTAGACTTTTGGCTCTTTGATCATTTCTCCAGACAATTATCAAACGGTTAGGAAGCTTGTCTGAAGCTTGGTTGAAAAAAAGTAATACATTCACTGACAAAGTCTTTTAAATCCAAGATTTAATGTTTTACAGCCTCAAGCTATGTAAATCATTTTCGAAATGATCGAGAATTTGACACATTGATGTTCCAATTATTTTAAATTGTATTAACTGTGAAACCTACAATGAAGACATAAAAAACACAAAGTATACACAGAACAAACTGCTTTTACACCTGTTGGTGTTGCAAGATGTCCAAGTTTAGCTTACAGTCCTTGCCTGTCGATAGCGACATTGACAAGTCTTCATCTGCAGGTCTTAACTGTCGCGGCTGTTACTTTTCTTTCCTGGAGGCGGCACAACGTGACATTTGTAGAACTGGTCAGACAATGAAGGAATACTATCGGACACCCTCAAAGTACAGAAATCCACACCGTGTCATGTGGCAGTGATGTCAGAGTCCATTCGTTTAGAATGAAGGAATGTCGTCTTTCCCTGAATTAGCATAGGATACAAACAAAACAAGTCTTTCAACTTTGTCATTTGAGCTTCTCTGGCTCGCTGTGTTTAGCAAGCGTTTGTGTGTAAATTCATGTCTGCTTGTGCGTGTCTGTGTTTAGGTTTCTATGTGTCAGTTAGGACACCCATTACCGGTGTATAAGATGAGAGAGAGAGAAAGGCGGCCCGTCATCCAGTGTAAAAGTACCACGTTAGCCCTGATCCAGGAGGCCAGTGTCTCTAACCCACAGCCCCAACTTCAGAGACAAAGAGAGGGGCCTATGAATACTGCATGATGGAGCTTTTATTACAGAGCGAGCTGGAGTGTAAATAAGATCCACGCAATGGGGCACGTTTACTGGGGTCAGATCAAGGGAAGTGGCGGGGGGTGGCTATGTAACCTTGTCCCCACGTCTCCCGCTGTCACACGCCTGTCACCGTAACTCATACGGGGATGCTCGGCCCTGAGGTGGTCAAGGGCGGTCCGAGAATAAAGCTTTAACAAAGCAGTAGTCACACCACATCTCCAGACCTAAAACATGCCCGTAAAGTATATCAGTTTAAACTTTGGGATTTCTTAACTCCTGTATATCTAACTTAGGCATACATTTAATCATCACTGTATAACAATGAAAGCTGCTTTGTGAACATGCAGTACTGTTGGGCCAGTTGTGCTTGAAGGGATAGTTCAGGTCTTTTTGAAGTGGGGTTGTATGGTGTACCCTAGCAAGTGTATTACCTTCAGAAAATGGCGGTCGGCATGCTCCCAGTTTGGAGAAGCAGTTAGGAGTGCCAGCATGGAGGCTAGCAGTGTACTGCTGTAGACGGGGGCAGCAACACAACTTCCATCTAGAAAAGGGCCCACCCATCAGTTTAACTTTACACTATATTAAGAATATTTTCACTTTTTTACTTGGACGTCAGACAGCCCTTTCGGATGAGGAACCGAAGCCATTTTATCCCTCTGTGCTCTCTTCAAATCCAACGGACTCTGTTGACAAAATCAGTCATTTTACCTCTCAGTTGCTGGACGAGCGCTGCATTAATCAGTTAGTTTGTTTGTGGCATTGTGCGACTTTGGTGAATCCAAACTAACCTAACCTTTTTAAAAGCTTTGAACGCTGCTTTAAAGAGAGAATAGTAGACGGCTTTCAGTTCCCAGTTGGAAGGGCTGTCTGACTACAAGTAGGTAATACACTGAAGATGGAGAAGTTGCTCATACAACTATCCCTTTAAAGTTATATTATGTGGATATTTCCCTCCAATCTTATGTAAAGCATAAGACACCGCTGTGTGAAGAAAGTACCTTTTTATATGGATAGATTTAATGTGTGTTTACCTTGCTCTGACTTAGCAAAAATAATTCGATGACATCAGAAAAGCAACTAGCAACAGAGCATTAGTTTGGACCTTCATTCACACACAAACACTCAGGTGACACTTGTGCACGTGCCCACGAACACGTGTTAAAGAAGTAGTTGGATGCGGTGTTTATAACATGTCTACCCCTGCGATCTTGCCTCCAATTAACATCTTCATCTTAATTAAGAGGCAGCACTCATGCTTAACTGATATTGATTGGAGCTTAAAGGAAGACGGAGACATCAAAATGGAAACGAGGCCGTCAGCATTACGTGTAAAGAGCTCTTTCGCGCACAAAAAGATTACACATAAGACCAGAAACGCTCACTAACACTCTTGGGCAAAAATAAACAACACTGTCCACTGAAGTCAGATGAAGGCCTTTGGTTAGTTCAAATACCATAAGCTTCATTAGTATCTTTTGCTATTCCATTTAAAAAAAAATCCTTTTATGTGTTCACTTTTGATCATAGCTGCCTGACTCTTTCAACCATCTCTGAAAAGTCTGTGGTTTTATTTTTGACTCCAGCAGCAATGAGACTGTTATGAAAGATGTGTCGACTGCAGCTCACACGCACCGCTACAGCCGGAGACCAGTGTTTGTTCTAACCCTGGGTAATTACCTGACATGGCACTAATAGGTGGCAATAATTAAAGGCCCGGGACAGTTTTTAGGTGTCTGGTCGAAGAGCAATGTGATCCTCCGATCCAAAACGCATTAATCACACCTCGCGCCATGCAGCATTCTCTCTAGAAGAACCACTGACAGATGAGTCGCCAGGTATCGCATTTACTAAGCTCGCTCGTAAGCTAACCGGCCTGTGCGACATGCGCGGCCCCCTCCTCGTCCCCATCACCTGACAGCTGCTGGGACAGTATTCGTCCTGGAGGATTGTGTGTTGAGAGGTACTGAGGTGTTGTCACCTGTGCCGTAAACGTACCTTCAAGGGCTGTAACTAAAGCCGATGTTTGGCATTAAGGAGTTTGATAATTAAATCATTACGGGGCCGGTCTGTGGCTGCTGCTTCACTTGCAACTCTAAACTCTGTCTGGGACATCGAGCGATAGGACCGACTGGATCTGGTTCCGGGTGGTGACCTCTGACCTTTAACAGGCATGACGGAGGCATTTTGTCATGTTCATTTAGACTCTTCTGTTGCTCAGAAACTAGGAGACCTTTTGAGTTTTTATGTACTTTCATTAACCATCACTTGAACTTTATCACCATGTTTAGGACATTATTAGTACATTAACAATTGGTGATCACTCATCAATATTAATTTATGTACCACTTCGGAAACACCTTTTTCTGGGCGGGGGTTTTTGCTGAAGGAAAGTGAAATGAGACCTTCCCTTAATGTAGAGAATATGTATATGATCAGAGCTCCTGACTTGGAAGAAAGGAAGAAAAAAACTACACTAGAAACTAGGTTACTATTTGAATTAACTTGCTTTCTACAGTTTTATTTCATATGGTCTTCTGCTTTGTCCCCGCAGAGCGTACCATCTTCTGGGCAAGCGGGTTTTAGCCGTCAAGGTGAGACCTCCTTCTATGTTGATGACAGTACTTCCTCCTTAATAAGTGACCCTTGAGCTAATCCACCCCATCAGAAGCTCAACATAACTTGTTAATATTATGTTTATTAAAGGCTATAACTATTTCTTTGCCAATGTTCCCCTATTTTGATTACAGGTCATTCCCCTGGATATCACGGTGGAATTACAGAAGCAGATCATGTCAGAATTAGAAATTCTCTACAAGGTCAGTTCTTCTTCAGATCTACATGAGTCGAGCACGAGTCTTAACCAAGCGCCATTCATTGCCTCCGGTCTTAAAATGTTAACCAGGGATAGTGTTGCGGATAAATATGTCGGCATGCTCTGTGATGACCACATTCTCTCTTCTCTTGATTGCAGTGCGATTCCCCTTACATCATCACTTTCTTCAGTGCCTTTTTCGTCGAGAACAGGATATCCATTTGCACCGAATTCATGGACGGTGAGTTCTTCTTGTCGGTTTAAGTCCAGCGGATCGTGTGTTTTTATCTTTGCTAGCCACAGCTGTGCAGGAGAGACGTCGGGGAGCTGTCCCCTGCCTCTCAACCGTGTATCCATTTACACTTCTGCAGATCAAGAGAGCGTCTTATCGCGGTGAGCTGCTTAGCATGGCCGCGTGCTAAAAGCTACAAGGGCGTGATAAATCTGGACTTGAGTGCATTTGTAGGTGCATTTTTACGTGTGTTTCTAGATTGGTGTGAGATGGGGGACTGTCTGTGTTTGTAAGGTGTGTGTGTGTGTGTTTGTCCAAGTGTGTGTTAATGCAGTTATTCCCCTGTTTCACACGTTTGCCAGCTTGTGAGCAAACTCGGTCTAACCTCTCAGCACTCTTTATTTCATGGAACTTTTCTTTGATCAGTCATTTCCAGTTTTAATTGATTATTGCAAACATGAAATTACAGTGCTTTACAGATATGATTTCATAAGAAAACATCAATATATTTATCATCTTGTTACTTGATTTATAAATATGACAAATAAATGCTGAGCAAATACAACGAATGTGTCACAGGAATTATATCTTATATTTGTGCAAGTGTAGATTTTAAATTCCACGTACATTTAGAAACGTCTTCTGCATTAAAACCGTCTTAAATATTATGTGCAGCTATTCTGAGAATAAAACTTTGAAAAAGATGGTTTGTGTAAATATCCAGTGTTCTTGGCAACTGGGAAATGCTGGTTGACCTCATTTAGATCCGGACCAGATAAAATTGCAAGGAACTATTTGTTTTCAATTGTCTGGATGAGTTTTGCAATCAGCATGGCCAATATAAATGGGATTTTATGAAAAAAGCCATTTTGATATTGGTAAATAAATTGTACAAAATGTGTAGGAGTTGAATACTTTTGTCTGTTGCAGGAGGTTCTCTGGACGTTTACAAAAGAGTTCCAGAGCACGTGCTGGGGAGGATTGCAGTGGCAGTAAGTCTTCGTGAAACGTCATCAAAATCTCTCTATTGGTAGTTTGAAAGGAGTTTTTATTTAAGTGCACTGGGGGTGTTATTGTCCCCATGTGTGTCCCAGACCTGTTATTCGTTTTGTCGAATACAGAACCGGTCTGAGGAGTAATTTACTCATTTTAAGTGAAACCACAGGTGTGAATTTTTCAATTGGCTTCTATTTGGCGTTGTTATCCTCCCCTCTTTCCCTTTCTCCACCTCGTTCTACTCTGTCAAAAACTAGCAGTTTGATAAGAAATGGCCTTGATGTTGATAAATGCACGTCTCTTTTTTCCACTCTCATTACCCTTCTCCTCTCTCCACCTCCTCTTTTCTGCCCCCCCCCCCCCCCTCCACCCCGTCTCCCCCTTAACTTCTTCCGTAATCAAACAATGACAGCTATTTAGTCAGTGTTAATTCTAATTCACAGCTTTCCCTCCTTTCCACTGTCACAGTTGTTAATTATCACAGAAGGAAAAGCACCCAAGAGGGTGTGAGCGAAGCTGCAGTTGTTGCACTCACACCACCAGCAGCAGGACTTCAGAGAGCGTTTGTGTCTTCTTAATTTACCAACGGAGGTTGTCGTGCATCAGAGACGGATGACGGGGGAGGGCGAGAGGCTGGAATCTAGAAGCTCTCGCATCCCATAAATGGAAAAGACGGCTTTACAGCAGCAAGGAGGAACAAAGATTGACTGGCACATTGAGAGCTTTCATGCGGCAACTCGGCTCTCTTTTCCACCACAGTTTGAGACGGTCTGCACAGTGCAGCCGACATACTTGAACTGTAGTCGATTTACGGATCCCTATTGCTGTTGTTGCGAATGAACAATAGCTGAAATCCTCTACTTTGGTCCGATTCTCCTGGGTTGAGTGAGTAGGTGTATTAGGTAGAGGTAATATTGGTAGAGTTAATTATTATCTTCAAACTGGGGCAGCACATTCAGCTAGAACCCACGATCACAGTCAGACAGATGCTATTCTCAGGTCTCTCTAGACCTGCTCCTACAGATCAATTACATAAAACAATGGACAGAAAGTTAGACCAATGTTGGAATTTTTTTTGATTGTCCTGAATACAACTACAGCTCTCACTCAGACTTCAGAAGTCCTCGAGAAACACAGTTTTCGGCCCAATTCCAGATTCAAACAGCACATCAGAATAGAAAATTACTACGATGCCCCAAAAAATTAAAAAAGAGGGTAACTCTGCCACAGCCAGGACACAATCCACACTGTTGCTCCTTAGTGTGGGGTTTAAAAAATTGGCCAGTGTCTCCTCTCCGGCTAATCGGTGTCAACACACCCTCCGGTCCTTGTTTGTGAAACAGAGAGCTCCGCTGCTGATTACCAATCTAAAGGCCACATCAATACAACATTAGAGACATGCGTGAACCATGACAGCGCGGGGTGAATTCAGGGTGAATCTTGTTCAAGCCCTTTTGCCTCTTCGGTGACGAGTGACCGATAGTTTGTATAGTTCAACTGGAGGTAACCACTCCACTTTAGCCGAGATACACACATATGCTCCTGGTTATACGTTGAATGATCATCTATGTTTTCTTTCATTTGTGTCTCCAGGTAGTCGAAGGCCTGACATATCTGTGGAGCCTGAAGATACTTCACAGAGGTGAGTAAGGTAGTGTTGTATGAAAAGAACCGACTTGATAAAAGCTGTAGAGTGCTGATGTTGCAGTTCCATCAAGCAGTTTGTCTCTGCAGATGTCAAGCCTTCCAATATGCTGGTGAACACCCGAGGACAAGTCAAGCTCTGTGACTTTGGTGTCAGCACACAGGTACACTGATTTGTCTGTGTGAGCATGAGAGAGAGAGAGAGTGAGAGAAAAAGTGAGTGGGGGGGTTGGAAGGAGGTGTGCGTGTGCGTGTGCGTGTGTGTGTGTGTGTGTGTGTTTTCCTGTGTGTGTCTGTGTGTGTGTGCATGCGCGCATATGGTCAACGTTTCAATCACTGCATTAATTTTCAACTCAAAACACCGGCGCTGTCCCAGGGGTCTTCCTCTCGCATTAACTTCCCCCCCACCTCCATTGTTCTGCATCCTCCAAAAAAATCACTTGTTATAATTATGACCCGCACACACAACGGAAAAGCCTCATTGATATGTATTCAGTAGATGTGGGGAAAGCGTGGGTGGCAGACAATAGCCCTGTGTGTGTGTGTGTGTGTGTGTGTGTGTGTGTGTGTGTGTGTGTGTGTGTGTGTGTGTGTGTGTGTGTGTGTGTGTGTGTGTGTGTGTGTGTGTGTGTGTGTGTGTGTGTGTGTGTGTGTGTGTGTGTGTGTTTGCAATGTAGTCATCAGGGACAGACCTTCAACGTTCCCTAAAACATCAACCCTGAGGACTCTGTCTCCCTTTCAACACAAACACACACACCATCTTTTCTGTTGCAAATTGTTATTCATTTTTAACCTCTACTTTCTTGGAAGCTCCAAGGTGAATGTTACACCCTGCATGTATAACACGAATAGCATTGACTTGTCCTCTGTCTTTTCTAACTCTATTTTTCTGTTTATCTCTCTTTCACACATACACACTCCCCCTCCCCCTCTCACATTGTAGGGCATGCTAAAAAGAAGAGAGAGAGAAAAAAAACACAGCCATGTGGGAACAGACACTCATTATCACAGTCCTGTCATTGATGGCATGTGCCATTGTGTATATACACACACACACACACACACTAATGTCTCCTTGTCTTACTCCTGTTCCCTTGTGCGAGGGTTTAGAGAAGCCTAAAATATCAACCTGACATGTCAATAGATTTAGATAATGTAAGTTAAGTCCATCTTCCATCTTTTTTTATTCCCTAATACAGTGATGACTTTAAAAAAAAGTTATTTATAAGGGTTCAGGTAGCTTATTGTCTGAATTTACATTGACGTGCAGCAGAAATATTTACTTATTCAATGTTAATTCAATTCTGTTGCAGTTGGTGAACTCTATTGCCAAAACGTATGTGGGAACTAACGCGTACATGGCGGTGAGTAGTGACCCTTTAAAGTTCAGTCGGACGTGAAGATATTTGGACAGCACAGGAATCAGAGCCTCTAACTTCCTTCCGTTTTTGATATCTTTTTTTTTTCTTCTTTTTGCTCCACAGCCAGAAAGGATATCCGGAGAGCAGTACGGTATCCACGCAGACGTCTGGAGTGTGGGAATCTCTTTCATGGAGGTGTGGCGACGTATTCAGGGCTTCACACTACGTAGCTCGCTGGCATTGAACGTGTGGGACATTTATGAAGGGAACACTAAATTCTAGCAATTTACTTTTTTTTTTCGTAATATGTATTTAGGCTGACTGATTCTCATTGAGTAAAGCAAGATGCATACGTGTGCGTCAGTATCTCTGCTTGACTGACAACCTGCGCTTTCAAATAGCGTTTTGATTTCAGCATAACGTTCCCTGCGCTCTCGTCCTCCCACTGCTCACTATTGATTCTCCATCTGTTTCTGTCCACAGCTCCTCCCGCTGAAGCATTACAAATGATGTGGGCTTCTGCCTCGCCTTTTGTTTGTCAATAATGTTTAATATCATTACAATTATAACGGTAATAGATGAGTTCAGGGGGAAGGAGCCTGTGTCAAAATTATTGACGTGATCTCTGTGTGATAAAGATGGAGTTGTATCGCAGTGGCCCCCCCCCCCCCCTCTTCATTTCTAGCTGTGGATGTGTGCATTAAGCTAAATGAAATGGCTTCCAGTCCCACTCGATTTGGATTGACCTTTAGCCCATGAGTTGGTCTATTTATGTTCAAGGAGAGACTGTGAGCGTTTTGATGTTTTCATAACGTAATGTTGCCAATAAGCTGCCCCTTGACCAAGATGAAAAATGCCCGCCCCAAGTGAATTGCCATTGAAGAGCTGTCCCCCAACCCCCCCCAAGCTAAAATAACACACATTACATACAAGCGTCCCACAATCCCGTGCTGCTTCTCTTTATCCCCCTATTCTGTTCTCCGCAGGTGGTAATCGTGGGGGGGTTATTAACTAATAGCTGATGTTGTTTGATGAGGACGGGTTATCAGCAGGCGGGCACTAAGCTTACCTCAAAGACAGAAAGTCTCAAGTTCTGCATGCATCGGTGGTTTCAGCAGAATTTGCTTTCTTTGTCTTGAATTATATGTCAGTAAGATATCGGCAATGGAAAGGTATAAGTTAATTGAATGGGTGCACATAATCACACCCATTCAGTGTCTATCAGGGGGTTGGGGGGGGGGGGGGGGGGGGGATAAAGTATGTAACATAAAAGTGAAAATGTAAGCATTATGGAGGGTCTGTCTGGTTGCATCGCATTAGTTTGCAGATGTTTGCACCGAGGGTCGAGTAATGAGTCAACCTTTTCCCAGATGTTTTTATTATATCAAATGTGTCAAGAGGAATATCCTGCAGCACTTATCATTTATTTCTTCTTTCCACAGTTGGCGCTAGGCATGTTCCCCTATCCACAGGTGAGTTATTTAGTCATTTATTTGTATACGTGGTGAAATATTTGATCAATCTCTCCATACAGATATCAGAACTCTGAATGCTATACCTTTTGAAACATTCTTCTAAGTAAATTATCTATCTAATGAGCTCTAGTTACAGCAACATTTCCAAAAAAACGATCTGACAATTAATTACGTGAGGCACTAATTATCTTTAAAATCCCCGAATGAGGTCTGTTGACCTCCAAAATATCATCTTCTTTCATCTGTATTACTTTCTACAACTTTGAATGTAAGAATCTACTGTTTCCGTTGTTTGTTTTTTTCCTCCCCTCATTACACTAAGTTAAAATCCTGCTCAAATGTAATTGCCGACCTCCGGATGGGACTTCCCAATCCCATCAAGTCTTAATTAGCCCTTTTAAGATGGGTTTATCTCACTAATCCCGAGCGTGGCAATCTAAATATGGTTACCTCAGGTTACCTCCTGGCCACCTGCCTTCCCAAAGTGTGATGGAACAGATTGTACCTCGTGAAGAGTTTTGTTCTTTAAACTACAGGGTGATGTTGTGAAAAGGTGTTTTTTTTATGACAGTTGTGATCGTCTCAATGAACGGATATGAATCCAGAAACTGTTCACGACGGGGACAGATTTTGGTATCGGAAGAGTTCTGGTTTCCGTTTGTAGTCTTTTTATAGTCCCGAGTAATATTGACCAATCACGTTTGAACAGGGGTTTGTTGATGATCAATCTGTGTGTCTAGTGTGTGTGTGACTACAGCCGTGGGCATGTCTCTTCCTTCCTTCATTTAATGCTTCCATTATCATGTTAATTGTCCGGGTATTTTTTTTGCAAATGGTATTTTTAATCTAACCTCATCGATTTTTTTTAATTATTTTTTTTAAACGGGTTAGACAAAATATTCGAAACACCTCCTCGGTTCATAGTTTAGGCTTTCCTCCTCTCAGTGTTAATTTTCCCCTAACTCCATATGGTGCTGCAGACAGTTCACCTGCAGGCTGTAGCAGAGCGGTGTGGCGAGAGCGCTCGGATCCAGCTCGTCGGGCGCAGCCAGCCGAAGTCCTCGGGCCCGAGCTGTCATTTTTGCAGACGCTGGCACAGCTGTCTGTGAGGGGAGAAAAAAAAAACCCTGCTACACTTCACGGAGAACATTTCAGTACATAGATGAGAGAGATTGGAAGAGAATCGGCAGGCGTCGCTGCATTTTCACTGT
Source organism: Cyclopterus lumpus (assembly GCF_009769545.1). Lineage (NCBI taxonomy): Eukaryota > Metazoa > Chordata > Actinopteri > Perciformes > Cyclopteridae > Cyclopterus > Cyclopterus lumpus. The sequence continues at coordinate 23,920,493 of NC_046968.1, forward strand.
AGACTTGTGGAATGAGTTGTTAAAGTCGAATTTGGCTTTGCGGCGTTCGTGATTTGCGCTTTTGAAAAGCCAATTTTAAAATAATTTGGTATCTTTTGTTCACCCTTTCCATTCCGAGGAAAGTGTGTGTGCGCGCTTGCTAGTTGCCTCCGTTTGTGGTTAGTTGATGCATCGTCCCTCATTCGCTCTGGTGTGTATGCACACACACTCACACACACACGCACGCAGCGGAATCATCACCTCATGTTTGTCATGATTAGAGATGGTCTCTTTAAATCCACTTCACCACATGTCAGGATTCATTTGCGTCCTTTGTCAGGAGTTAATGGAGTTTTTTGCACGGCTCGCTCCGAAAGTCTTTGAAGACACCAGACCTGATGTGATGTGTATACAGCCGCCAGCACTATCGCTTCTGATTGATTTGTTTGCTCTACGGTTGTTTTTTGTTTCTCCGTATTTTGTCACATTTTCACAAATTTGAATGAATTTTTGGATGAAATATCATGTCAGTTGTGTGCGCGTGTGTGTGTGTGTGTGTGTGTGTGTGTATTAACACATCACTGCATCCATCAAACAACACTGACGCTTTCCCTTTGTTACTTTCTTTCTTCCCCTCAAATGAAAGGGTGTCGTACTATGTGCTGGATGTGTGTTGTAAACAATGTTTGCTGTAATTTCTCAGCATATGCCGAAGCCAAACTGGTTTATTCTTTCCATGGGAACTTCTTTAAGTAATTATTAGTATATTAGGCATCCCTTGTGGGCTTTAGATTAGTTTACAAATGATCTGAACCAAATATTGACCCTTCCCACATCTCTCACTATTGTCCCCAACACATGTTTTAATAATACACAACAACTGCATAACCTTGTATTTGGCTTCCCTATAGAGCTGATTATTAATATATTATTTTTAAGATGTATTATTTTGACATTGATCAATCTAAGAGCTGCATTTATCTACGACTAACAGAGTGACTTAGACTTGTTGTTGACCTAATATTAAAGATTCCCCCCATTTATTACAGTGATATCTCTAGGTTGCATGTGTGCTCTTGCCCATAACCAAAACATGCATGTTAACCTTTGTTGAAATTGATGGTTTTGATCACAAATGGAGCCTTTTCGTATAAGTTTTCAGATTCTTTACCAAATTCTCAAAGGGGGAACCTGTCATGTGATCTTTTAGAAGTGTTTATTGTACAGCTCTTGAAAGGAACAAATCACTTGATATCCCCAAATTGTCACTTCTTATTATCACGCCGGGCCCACTGCGTTACTTTAAAAAAAAAAAAAAAACACACACAATACAGGAAAATCTGGATATGGCTCACACATCTTCACAAAGCCACTGGTATCTGGGCTCTCCGGCTTCACACCTTCTGCAACAAGCAACAACAGCTTTGCTTCTCAAACGTACATCCGTGTGTTATTCTTAAAACCAGGTATCAGAAGAACATGTGAAGAAATTAATTAAGTATAAATGTCATATTAAGCAACGGTTGCCCTCGGGACGAACATGCAGATAATAATATGTCTCCCAGATAATCAGCTCACATTGATGAGACTGTTAGGAGGGAAAGATAAGGAGGCATTTTTTTTAAAGCTCTCCCCTTTTTTGATATGTGGTCAAGCTACCTCGTACAAGAAGAATAAGTGCTCAATTATGCTTGAATAAGTTAGTCTCCCACTATCCAATTTCAACCCCTGGAGCAGCACGCAATTTTGTCCTAGTAATTATTTCTGAACAAATTCGTTTTCCATACTGGCCTTTAATGTGTCTGAATCAGGCAAAACTGGATATAGAGGCAGTTTAGGAGTCTCTTGGTATTTGCAGAGTGTGAAAACCTGTATTTAATTGAGTGAATCAATAAGTGCTCTAATGCACTGTCAAAAGATCCGGAGAAATGAGCAATTTATTTACCAAACATTCTCAGACATTTAGCTTGAGTTTTCAGGGCTTCTATAATTCAGTTTATATGGTGGAGGTATAAATGTAGTTTTTTTTTTTTTTTTAGAAATGAAAACTGATTGTTTTAATGAATTCAATCCCTGGGGGGGTTTCACGGAAAGAAACTAGATGCTTATTGTAGTTTCGCTGCAGTGTCACTTACATTTTAAGACTCTCACGTCAACAGTGTCGAGATCTTCCAAATGAAAAGTTCATATTCTTTTCCTTTTCATGCGTTTGGATTTTTCAGTGGCCACAGAAAGTGCATTTCGTCAACTACGTACAAGATGTATATTTCTATATCTTGTTTCCCTGTGATCTCCAAGCCCAACACTAGTTATTTGGGGTTATTTTTGCCACTTTTTTTTTTCCCCCGTGGCAACCGTCTCGTCCTCATTATGCAGGTAACTTACCGTGTCATGGCCAGTTTATTGTCAGTGCTGCACCTGAGAAATGGACACATTGAGCATGCTCATTACAAAGCTTGCTGTTTGCAACGGTTATCCCAGCAACATCTCGATAACCTGGAGGGTATGAATAAAGTGCTACTCTGAAAATTAGCATTAGTGGATCTTTTACCCCCATTCTCCACAAATGAGAAGAAGGCCATTAACATTTGTGTGTTTTCATTATGTAAATGGTGTTAACGCATACTCACAAATTGCCAACAGGAAAGCAATAATTTTCTCCTAGTGATCATAATGTGTCCAAGTGCAACGTCTTGATTATGACACGCTAATTACATATTGCCTCGTCCCCTCTTCTCTGTCTTGTCCTACAGATTCAGAAAAATCAAGGATCTTTAATGGTAAGTTGCATTGCTTTAGAATAGGAATAAAGAAAATAGAGGTTTTCCCACACTATAGTCTGTTACTCTTGGTTGACTCTCTCATTTGGAAGAAAACTCCCCAGTAAAATTGCATTTTTGCAATGAAATATTAGATTGTGGGTAAACTGCTGGTATTACATTATGTGCCATTATGGAATAATAAAAAAAACATACAGGAGCTGAAGGAATGCTTCGCATGAGCTCGCTGCATTTGATTAATCTAAGTAGATCCTTTTTTTTCCTTTTATCACACTATTGATTTTCCCTATTGCCAAAAAACGTCCATGTAGGCTGACATGTTTTTTTCATCTCCCTGTGTCTCTCCTCTTCCAGCCTCTCCAGTTACTGCAATGCATCGTTGATGAGGTGAGTCGCCGTCTTATGTGCTTTTGCATCTAAAGTCAGTCCTAATGGCCCGGAAAGCTTATATTTTGTTTCCTAATGAAGCAAACCACTCAGGCGGCTTTGCTCCCCATTCACTCAACCCTTCACCCTATGCAACCGCCTCAGGCAATACACATATGCACACGCACATTACTGTAGAGGTTGGACCTGTCATGAGTGACACACACACACACATATACAGCGACAACGCTCTGAATGCAGTGTACTACAGAGACAATACCAACGCATTTGTTTAACCAGGACTGTTCACTAAAGGGAATATGTAAAAAATAAATAAGATGAACCGACAAAACCGCAACGATAACCAAAAAGTTTGACACGCATAATTTGTAATATGTCATTTTAACTAAAATATCTATCACTCACGCTTTCTTTTTGTCTTTCAATCTCTTCCACTTTCCACCGATTTTACATTACGCCTCTAATTGATTTTAACACTGAAATAACCCTGTCAAAACAAAATAGACAGAAGTATATGATGAAATTAGTTTTAAGTGATGCCGTCTTTATGACCCTCTTTATTATGTGTTTACCTAGATTACAGCTGATCCCCTCTCCTTTTCCTAAAACACACATAAACACACACATATTTTGATTTCCTGATGCATGGACAAGCTATTTTAGTATGTCAGTGTACTTAAATGTGTAAACACACTGCTTATTTTTTCCTCCAAAGCAGCAATCGCAACCCCCTCCCCCCTTTAAATTCTTTGCTGACGTGCACTAATAGAAGAAATGCCACAATAGCTCTGCAGCCTAAACCAGTCATCCCCCCCCCCTCACCAGCTATATCGCACATTCAACATACAATGTCACTTGCCCTTAACTGCCTATAGCTTTGGCCGTAATTAATAATTAAATGCTTTTGGTTGTAATGGATTGACCTCGGCTGAACTGTTCATTAGTCAGCTAGACAGAGGCATCACTCAAAAGTATTTTTTCTGTGCCTTGTCCTGTTCCTCCCCTTGAGGCGAGAGAACATTTAAGCGCTGCCTTACTGTCCCAGCTAATGCTTTGGAGGAGGAGACAAGAGCATAAGCACTCTTTAGAAAGAGGAAGTCACTCGGATAGACCTTAAAGGTTGAGGACGAGTTCAGAATCTCGTTAAAGGAAGACAACTCGGGCAGAAACCGTGTTTTTGTGTTTTTTTTGGTACTGTTTTACTTCCATAACATAACATAACTTTTAGACGAGTGAAAAGAAATCCTCCAAAATGCACTTAAGTGTTTCTTTTGATTCAGTTTAGCTATTCGTGGCTGTAGATTCTCCTAAATTGACCAAAGGTTTGCATTGGATAAAGCATGATTTGATTCTTTCAAAATCAAATCTCAAGAAAGGTCTTAATGTAAGTCATCAACCTTTTCACCTGTGGTGTCTTGCAAAATGGATGGAATTATACAATACATATATTTAAAGACAGTTCCAGTTTAATTCCTATTTATATTCAGAAGTCTTTCATAGTGGGGTTTGTTTATATATAATCCATAGCTTGATTTATAGAAAATGTAGTTTCTAAAAACATGGGACATTTTTATTTTTTGTTATGGTCATTTGGCAGTATTGTCTGATATATGGAGTGATACATAGAGATATCCAAAATGCCTTGTATAACAACCTTTGGCTATAATGGGACAACACAATGAAACAAGAAAGTTGAACCTGGCTTCAGCCAATGTTCAGATTTCTGTTCTAGAAATGCATGCAAGTTACCACATATTTGATAATATAGTATCTAATTTGCATATTTTGACAAACATTTTCATGAGCCTTTTCGCCTGGGGTGCCCTTTTAAAGGAAGAAACAATCTTTTTATTACAGCTCATGCTGAAGATTTTATGTTCGATTCTAATTCTTCTCTATCTCAGCTCCGCATTCGACACTGTTGATTGTTTTATCCTATTGGATTGCCTTTAATAGGAGGTTGCCATGCGCTGGTTAAAATATAACCATATATAACTTATATTTATGAGACACAACTTATCCTATAGTGGTGGACGATGACTCTTCTTCTGTGGCCCGTCCAAACTGTGGTGGTCCCCAGGGCTCCATCCTTGGTCCCCTGTTGTTCTGTGGTGCCACTGGGACATAATCATGCGTAATTTATCAATGCGGTAACATTGTTAAAAACAATCCAGCTATATGAAAAAATAAAATCTTCCAAAGTCCATCCCAGTCTACGAATGCCCAACCTTCTGTCACAAACCCAGGTGTTATACTTGACGGTGACCTTTAATTTTAACAGTAAATCACGCTTTTACAATCATGTTTTTATCAACAGTGTAGCATCTAAAAAAATCACCTGGTCTCAAGGTCATTCGTAACCTTGAGACCAGGTGATTTCCCCCCCCCCCCCCCCCCCTTGGTTAAATTATTGTTATTTATTGTATTCAGGTTTAAGCCAGAGAACTCTCTTACACCTTCGGCTAATACCAAAAAAATACAGTTTAATATCTTTATAGGAGAACTTGTATTGTGAACTTGATACCATGGCGTAAAGCTAAAGTATTTTTAATTGAGTTACACACACCTGACTTTAACATCATGGCCGATGTGATGAATTATATCTGACTCATTGACATTTAGTAAGTATTGCCCATTAGTACATACTGTGGATGAGATCCAAATACCTTTTTCTTTTGCTGTGATGCGTTGATATTGTGTGTGACTTATCCACTGGTGATTTGAAAGTTGCTTTAATGGCTGAATGAGTAATAGGCTTCTGTGAGTGGATCATTAATATTATTGTAGCTAGAGGTGTATGTGTGTGGTGGGGGGGGGAGGGCATGTAACAGTCTGCCTCTCTTTTTTCCTTTCTTTTTCTATCACACACAAACACACAGTGAGGTGCGGCTGAGAGTCTCAAGAAGCTAAAAATACAGATAAATATGGAGATTGAAATTTTAATTTCAAGTGTAAAGGTGGTTACACAGAGGAACAACGATTCTGAAATGTGTTTTGTGGCAAGTGAGTGACCTTGAACATCTTGACCTCCAGTAGAAAATAAAATGTAACCAAGAGAAAAAGTGGTGCGAGTCACAGCTAACCAGATAGATGGACATTTCCAAGGCACTTTACCCAAGTTACTAATGCACATGTTTTTCCTTACTTGGCAGTATCTAGCCATATTAAAAATTCAAAAGCAATATCTCTTTTTAGTGGCCTAGTTTCTGTGACACCACTCACCAGTATGTGTGTCTACAATTCAACTAAGACAGTGGTTCCTCATGATGGGCTCGGCAATGTGGCCAAAATCTTCTATCACGATATCGGTCATTTCATATCTCATGATGCATATATCACTCCATACGTCTGCAATCGGGACCGCCCAAAGCGCCGCCCAACTAAACCTCGTGGTCATTCAATTTCAATGAATTTATCTTTTGAAATGTTTGTTGCTATTAGTGTATGACAGAGAAAAGATGCCCTGAACAAGAAGTTCTCTGTAGTCGTTCTCAACATCTGTCCGCTGTCCACCCTCATTAATGTGCCATTAATGTGTGCTGAATATCAAGTAGCTCCACTAATAAAAGAACTCCCACTTTATTTTCAAGCCTGTAATTACTGGTTTAATTTTGCCTAATAATTGCTTCATGGCAATGACATGTATATTTACTTGTACCCTTCGTACCCTCGTAGTGTGTGTTCTGTCTCCATAGTGGAGCGCACTGAAAACCGGAGGAATAATTCACACAGACCAGCCACTTTCATCAGCCTGCTTGTCTTTTGTGCCATCGCCTGCTGCCACATCAAAGCTTAAGCGTTGTTCCTCTCTGCTGGAGACATGAATACATTCATAAATGTGTGTGTTTGTGCCTGCGAAAAAAAGGTGCATGCAAAATATGTGGGGAAAGTGCAGAGAGTTTTTGTATCGGCTGCAGAGCTTACACAACACATTAGTTTGTGTAGGCGACACTTTACGCAAACTGTGGGTCCAGTTGATCCAATCGTGTGTGTGTGTGTGGGGGGGGGGCATGTGTGTGTGTACACCATAGTACAGTGGCTGCAAATTGTTTGGTACTCTCCCTCTAAACGGAGTGTACACTCAGGCTTGTGCATTGCTCAAGGGCATTTGTTTGTGCACGCCCGTGTGTGTGTGTGTGTGTGTGTGTATGCGCTATGATATATTGCTCATCCAAGCGGCGGCAGCACTGTGAAGTGCAGTGAGATTAGAAGGGAACCCATTCCTTTGTTAATTTAAATGGGTTCATGCATCATGCTTTGCGGGAGCCTGCCGATCAGAGCATTAAGGAATAGCGAACACTGCCCAGAGGTGTTTTTAATGGCACAGCAGGGCTTCGGATGTAAAGAGGTGTAATTCCCTGCATTTGAATAAACGCCTGGCTGTGGACCCAGGCTTTATGATTTTTGTGCATATCTTGAGTACTTTGTGTATCATTGGATGTCACTGCTGCATATTGTAAATCTTGTTGGACTTGACACCTCTTTCCTGGTCAACTTATTTTTGATATTGTCTGATATTACTGTATGGTAATCATCTGTCTTGTGCACATGCTGTGTGTCAGGGTGCAGTATGTTACATTTCAACAATCAGTGGCTCAAAAGGAAGATTTTTAGAAGAAGAAAAGGACACAATCCTGTGCTTTTCGCACACAATTTCATTCGTTGCGCTCTTCTGAAGTTCAATGGCATTGAGACAAAGGAAGGAGAATACAGGTGTTAATTTGATACCGCTTTTTGCTATGCAGTGGTCCCGAGTTTTCTCTCCCAAGGATATTAAGGATCAAATAAGTAAATATTAACAACCGGCAAAAAAGAAAGAAGCACATTGAGAATAGGCAAATTGATGGAGTAATGAGGTGAGGGGCAGTAATAGAGGGGCAGCCTGGCCCAGCTGTTCTACATGACACGGTTCATGGACCCTCCATTGACAACATGTCACACGCCTGACTCACACACACACACACACACACACACACACACACAGCGTAGTAAAGTAGATCCAAACAACCGCCCTTCTCCTACTGTACCAAACCTTGTTATTGCGTCACGTTTTCTCCCCTTCATACTCTCACTTTAGCCAAACTCTTAAAACATACCGTTTAAAATCAGTATATTATTCACTTAAGTATTGTATTAACAGACGAACTGACTAAAAACACTCAAATGTTTCTGCAAAAAAATATTTCTATATCTATTTGATTTACTTTTAGTTTGGACTAGAAATTCAAACCATGACAGCTTTAATATCCAGCAGTGTCTTTTTACATTTTGATATTTCACCTTTTGAATCGCCGGCTCTGTTGATTGGTTGACCCGACATGACAACCGTTGTCAACCAGCGGGTGTTGTACATTAACTTGACTGCCAATCACCTCTCAATGCTTCGTGAATACGGAGGATAACCAGTGGAGAGTGTTTGTAGCCTTGAGGTCAAACACAAGAAAGGTACTTCACTCTGAACTTCACTGAATCCAGGCTCTTCAACGTCATATATATATATATATACTCTTTGAACATTATGTTGCGTTGATAATTATTTTATTAGGGTTGATCTTATTAAACTCTTGCACCTTTTGGGAGATTGTCTTTTTTTTAATTTTTTAAATGCACTAAAAATAGTTGGAGAATCTTGGTGTAGTTTTTTGGCAGAACCAGTTTGCAACTCTTAAAATAATGTCACGCCCATGTTGTTCAACTGATTTCTATGTTTCTCTTTAGTGGAAAAAATATGGTCTATTTTTAAATATTTTATCTAACTAATCCGGTTGAATTCTGATCATTTTTTGACATGTCTTAGATCCTCTTAACAGTTACACAGGAGAAAAACAACAAAGGTTTTAACCCCAAAGTTTTATGATGATTTAGATTTTTAAACCAATTCAGCTTTTAATGGAGGTTTAAACTGATGATTTTGATCAAAGTTAATTATTATTTTAGTGTTTAAGTCAATTGTACAGGTAGGATTACGTTTAAATTGGGTTTAATATTTTCCAACTAAATTAATCTAAACTATGGCTGACCTCAATCTTAGTTCATATCCCCTTTAATCTATTCAGTCAGTGCGGTGAGTTGTCGTCCTCCGAGTATAAAATGACATTTGTTATCTAAATAGTTGTGTTCTTCTCCACAGGATCCTCCCGTGCTTCCCGTCAGCGAGTTCAGTGAGAAGTTTGTTCACTTCATCACTCAGTGGTGAGTCAGTAACTGTTTAATATCCTTTTGTTTCTGGAAGGACCGACACCCGAAATTATTTCGTTTAACGCCCTCGGATTTTAAATGGCACGGTGTTTGTTTGCACTGGCTGTTGAATGCATCGTGCATTTGTTTGTGATTGTAGTTCATAATGGCGTAATATGTGCGGCACAGTCGGCCACCTGAGCCCCACAGAGCCCGACTGAACAATTACAAAGACCACAAGCTGCATTTGACATAGACGAACAAAATTATGTTCGACGAATCAAAGGGCGCAACGGTAACACAATGGGATTTAAGTGCATTTGCCTGTGTGTTAATGCACTGCGGTTATAATGGTTTTAACTATGATACCCGGTGCTGCGGATTCTGAATAAAAAGCCAAGGAATGATTGGTTTATCTCATGCAACAGGACAAAGACAGTGTTTACCCTGCGTTTGCCTCTGATTCATTAGCCTCTTGTAACCTTTACAGTTGCACAAACATCGACATACACACCCAAACCACATGCAAGCTGTGTGCGCGTGTGTGTGTTTGTGTGCAACACTCCACTAGCTTGGCTGTACCATCTGTTGTTTATCCCCCATGCCTGCTTTATTTACTCAAACAGGGCACCTCTCTCTCTCAGGACAGACTGAGGTACCTGCCCTGCCTTGGTGCAGGTCGGCATTATCCTCTCACGGGCTATTCTTAGAGGGCCCAATCTTTGTGATACACAAACCAGTTACATGATGAACTGCACACAGGTCCCTGCACTAATTCACCACTATACATACTTATAGAAACACACACACACACACACACACACACATCCACTGAATTAATGTGGCAACTGCTTCAATTAATATTAATTGAAATTTGTAGAAATATTAATTTAAAAAGAAAATGTTTTAACTACATGCGCTGTGTCGTTAGGCTTTGGTATTTATTGTATCTTTTTTTTAGTTTATTGTGTGCCATGAAAAGGCTCCTTTTTGAATAGTCATTTATGAATGAAAATAATGCTGTTGGAGAAACGCAGTCTGAATAGTGGCTTGATGAACGCTGCTCGTGTCTCTCTTTTTCAGTATGCGGCGGCAACCCAAAGAAAGGCCTGCCCCTAATAACCTCATGGTGAGTTAAAACAAGACTTTCATTAAATAGTTCCAAGGATCACAAAATGTACGCGTAGAGACGGTGATTATATTCATGTATTCCAATAACAATTTTAATGAATCCTAATTCTATTATGTGTGCAGCTTTTGGAATATACAATTGTATTATTTATTTTTTTGTTGCAATGATTGAGGTGTTTTGGGGGTCAAGGACCCTCAATGTTGTGATTGCTATGTGGAAACGGCAGCAATGAACATTTGCCCACCAATGAAAGATGTCAGCGGGAGGCAATGAGGAACCTTGAGGTGGGACGGAGACCCACAATAAGTAGTTAAATTCACTGCATTGGTTTCATTCAGAATGAATCAGGCCATCTGTTGTTCAAAACTCAAATCATTTTAGTTTCCCAAAATTAAGTTTTATACCATCATCAAACTTATTTGCAATATTGTTAAGTGTGTGTCTGCCTGTCTTTGTGCATGTAACGGTAAGAAAAGTGTGCCCACGTTGACTGTTTTAACATCCAACTGTGCAGAACATAAATAATTCTCAAATTCTGAAAAAGTTTGCCGTTACCAAAATGACCTTTATGACTCATCTGCAAAATTAGAGCCATGAAGAGGCAAGTGCTGTTTTCTTTTATTCCCTTTTCATGCATATTTTCAATGCTGTAGCCTGCACCACCTCCAGGTTACATTAAATAGCCTCCGTCAGTGTGTAGCTTACGCAGTGTGTCCTCACTGAAATGACAACATTTCTAATCGGAATAGGAAATAACTATATATATAAATATATAGTTCAGGAATCCATCAATCCGTTTCCTGAGAGTTTTTACGGTAGCAGCAGTATTATTTTATATAATTTAACCCTAGCAGATTACAACAAAAATGCCCGTAAATTAAGTAACATTTAAATATTCTTAATAGTGAATGAAGATGAATCAGCTTTTTCTTGATTTTTTTTAATACATGGGCGTGAGAATGAAGAATGAATAAAAAGAGGACTAAGTGATCATTACAGCTTCATTGAATAACATAATTCCACCAATAACAAATCAAACAAAAGGTATTCATAATTTGCTGTATATGGCGATTTCCAGCAAAACAACTTAGACCCAAATAAAATCCTCTGAGCAACAGATGAAGCATGCTCGGGGACAATTATTGCTGCTCTGAATATTAAATCTTCACATCAGGACAGTGTGAACGATGCCACAGTGTAGATAGGGGTGCCAAAAAGATATAGAAAGGTATAAATCAGTCTGTTGTACCATCTCTCACTGGCTTTAATACAGTACATACTGCACATGTATGTGTGTGTGTGCTTTTAAGTCGCTGTAAAGTCACTTCATGTTGATTTTCACTTGGCTGAGACTTCCTGTAGCTGTAAGTTATCAAATTGATCCATATTCAAATTTGTATACATTCTTAGTTTTATAAATACGGAAGAAGACTTCCCGTAGCTCTTCCTGTCAATGAGTGGTACACTAAGCCACGCCCCCCTCTCCCAACGCTGCAGGGCTGTTTTGTGGTTTGCACAAACCGCCTTTTAAGAGTTGCGACACGCTGCGGTTTCTGTGTTAGGACCAAGGACAGCGACGGCTAGGTCCACAGAGAGAGGAGGTGCGGAGGGTTGCGTTGTGGGGATGGAGGGCTGGAGGGTGTAAATGCAGAGCTGCTAACAGATTGTATGTTCGCAGTCTCGCACCAGAAAGGAGGAGTAAAGGGAAACGTTGTCTAGACGCTCACTGGGAATTCTGGCCTGCAGACAGAAGTGGCTCTCTCAAACGGAGAGACCATGCACTGTTACTTTCGGGGGGCAGTTCGAGTTGCGATTGTTGTTGTTGTGCTGCTTTTTATAAACAAACAACTTCCATTGTGTTGTGATGTGCGACACCTCTTGACTCGAATCGTTAATACTTGCGTGTCTTCGTCTCTCCATATTTTGGAGAAGATGTTGAGCTTTTAGTTCCATTGAGAACTCAGATCCACTGCACGGATCTTTTTCAAGTGCTTTTGTTTTCCAAAGAGAGGCGGAAGTGTCTCGCGGTTCCTTATGTCCTTCATGACTTGGTTTCACAACCGAAGCTTCAACCCAACACAAATGAATGCAAGCACACGGCTCTTGCCGAATATCGGATCCCAATATTTATCAAGACGGGACCCTGGACCGACCGCACGCCGCTTCTCCTCCCTTTCATCACTCCTGTCAATGTTTCCCTTTTCTCACTTTCCTCCTCCTCTGCCCCACTTCCTTCAAATTCACCGTGGTCCCTGTGCTCTTTTTTTTAAATGTCCACAGTTCTCTCTCTTCTCTCTCTCTCTCTCTCCTGTACTCCCACTTTCTCTCCATCCCTCTCGTCTTTCCTTTACCTATATTTTCGTCCTCCTGTAGGCCTTTCATTTCCTTCCTCTGAACTGAGATATAAGGTCATTGATGCCTGCCTTTGTGGCACCGGGCTGCTGATTGTCTTTCTCTCTCTCTCTCTCTCTCTCTCTCCTCCTCCTCTTATTCCTCCCCACCTCTCACTCCACCTCCCCACTCCCCCAGCCTCCTGAGTACATTAAAACTCTTTACCTATTCTATCTGTATGTTAATGCAGCTAGCCACAGCTCCCCTTCCCATCTCTCCCTCTGCTTTACAGAAAGTGCTCTCTATTTTTTTTATCGCTGCAACTCATTCCTCCTTGAAGGTAATGCAGGAAAATAACACAACAGCGTAGACACCGAGCAAACAATGTTGTTTTATGAGTATACAAACTCACCTAGTGGCTCTAGTTTGCTCATCAGGTTTCAGCATGTGGTTTCTCTAATCACTGGTATAGCTTTTATTGACGTCATTATTTTCACTTGGATTTTATCCTATTAGACGTTCTTTAAAGGGCCTCTGTTTGATTGCATGCGAGCTCTTGATGGGTTCTGTCCCTGAAGCTTGACACAGTGTGCGACAACCACTTGCACTGGATGCTATGTGCGTGCTATTAATATTTCATCCTAATCAGTTCAACTTTATCACGTCACCTGACTAGTGTGCAGTGAAAGGAAAAGCTTATTGCTGGAGGTCGATGCTCCAGTATGTTCCCATCGTGAATAAAAGGGAGACGGAGAGTACGGACAATACAAAGTTAAAGGAAACAGAATGAGCATGAACGAGTTGTGTGTCCCTCATTTTTTGGCTATATGGTGCACGACAGCAGGAGGTCAATGCAACATGACGTGTGTTGCACTTTGCTACCATGAAGGATCGTTTTCTCTGACATAAATGTTGTAATTTACTTGAAACCCGATGGAAACTCAGGCCCAGCTGCATGTCTGGTGGTCTGAACCTGTTTTGTGAGGCGAAGAGGAATATTATAAGAAACCTGTCTGAATATATCAAATTGAGCTGAATTTTAACTTTTTTTTATTGTTGTTTAAAAAACAGCGATATTACAATGTTGGACTCGAGTGTAGTTTTAAGTAAAGTTGTGTATTAAAGGGGGCCCCGTGGAGTTTTCTTGTGAACGCACAAAAGTGGGTCAGTGGTTAGCAGGTCCGTCTTTCAACCGGAGGATCAGCGGTTCGATCCCCGGCTCCGCTAGCCCTAGTCGATGTGTCCTTGAGCAAGACACTTAACCCCAAATTGCTCCCATGTGGATGTGTGTACGGTATATAAATGAAAGTCGCTTTGGATAAAAGCGTCAGCTAAATGAAATGTAATGTTCAAGATTCAATACTTAACTGTAATTTCAACACAGTTGATAGATATTTGATGAGCTCACACCAAAAAAAGCAGTGACAGTAAATACAGTAATAATAGCCAATAATTAAAACAAGAATTCAAGTACTAATACAACTTGTGTTGAAGAACTTTCCCACTGAGTTGATCTGAGCCCGGCAGATCTACACCATGACACCATAATAATAAATATCTAACTGTCTGTATCAAGCTCATCAATACCTCAGTAAGAGGTCTTTCTTCTTTTTCTTCCAAAGAAGCTCACGATGAGCCATCAGGCAGGAAAGCGAGGGTGTGTTTTTCTCCCCTTTTATACTAATGCATCTTTCATTGTGGACACCTTATCCTGTCATCATAAGCTCATGACGTCGGTCGCTTGAGGAGACTTTCCGTTGGCCCGCTCCCAGGATGTTCGGCTGCAGGTATTTGGTGATGACCCGTCCGGTCTGAGGTTTCTTGCTTTTGGTTCTAAACAGGCTGTCTTTCTCTCTCCCCCCCCCCCCCTCACCTTCTCCTTCAAGGTGAGGCCTGGTCTGTGTGCAAGCGCCTCTTGACTTATTTAATTAGATTTAGGGCAAGAAAGACATAAAATATCGGGTTTGGTGTCATATTATTTTGCGTATCTGAGCTTGTTTTTGCACGTTTTAAATTGTGTGTATGAGAGAAACAGAAAACCCAAAGTGATGATCCCACATCCCGTATGTTCTTTGATTGTGATTTGATGGACATTTCATCGCTCCCCCCCCCTCCTCCTCTCATCATCCCTCGTTCCCCAGCCAGCAGCCTTCACACAGCCTTTTAGCACCCTTGTCAATGCAGCCCTCCTATTCTGCTTTTCTATTCATAGGCGCACACACACACACACACACACACACACACACACATACACATACACACACACGCATTTCGTAGCCCCCTTTCAACCCCGGAGACACCAGATGAGCCCCACGGTTTTTCACAAAGGAAATCCCTTCTGTGTCTGACTGTCCCTAAATCTAGTTTCGACTCACAAACGGACACACACACAAACGCACGCGCACGCACACACACACACACACATAGATGGAAGCTGAGTAGCGTCAAGTTTTATCCACTTAGAGCGGCACTAACAAAAACACGTTTTGTTACTAACAAACACGCCCTGACTAGTTAATATTAATCCATTCTACCGCTGTCATAAACCGCCCCGTCATTTAATAATTCCATTTATTTTCGTTTGTGTTCATCGTGTCGCAAAACACGGATGTAATAAACTGTCATTCAAGATGTTGTTTTATAGAAGCAGAGAAATGGTGACAAGCGTCTATGAGATGAGGCAGCACACACACACACACACACACACACACACGGTCCTTTTTTTAATTTATGCGGCAGATGCTCTCAGAGTATTTATTTGGGATCAAGAACTTCGAGCCACTCATTAAGCCTTCTTTTAACTGTAATGGAGCTCGTCGTTGTTGTCCTGGTTCACGTCTTTTCCTAATATGGTTCTCTTAAAGAACATTTGTGAAGATAATGCGTTAAAAAAAACATTATATTCACTGTTTGTACAAATGCAGACTATATTATATATTTACTCATCTATATGTGGGTTTTATTTTTTGGGTAACGCTCTATGTGGGCGACGTCTCGAGATGCTTGAGTTCTGGTTAGCGCGTCTCAAACTTTTAACGTCTGAGGAATAGGTGTTTACATCGCCGCGACGTGCGAAAAGGATTTTCACATGCATGCTTATGTTTCATCTCTTGTCTCCTTTCAGACTTGTGCCAAATCACTCTCCTCCTCCCTAAACTCTCCTGTCAGCACCTTCCCTGCCAAATGTTTTCACATTTCACCCATGGGTCTTCTCCGCTGACATGAACCCCATTCACACTCACAGGGACTGCAGTGTGGGACCGCCGGGTCACGTCATTTTAAATGAGAGCTGCATTCAAAATTACACTTCTTGGACAATAAAAATAAATAAATATATTTAGGCACTGGAAATATTCCTTTTTATGTCAATCCAACATCCTTCAGTAAAATAAAAATGGACTGTAGTGAAAATTGTAGGTGAAACAACTTTGTCTAATTGTTTTAGTTAAATGGTCGGTTAATCATTGAAATAATAATTAGACCCTAATTAATTGGTATCTTATAAGGTTCATTGACACCAAGAGTGTCAGTAGGTTTAAGGCAGTATTTCATTTCCAGTGTACAACGACTGATTCTAAGTTGCATTCATGGTCACTGCTAACTGCCTCACGTCTCCTCTAAAACACACATTTCCACAGTGTGACATCTTCCCGTGTTCACACTTCTCTTCGTGAGCAGTAGGATGTGTGTGTTCAGCACGGCGGTCTGAATCCCGGCCGCTGCAGCGGTGGACGTTTTGCTCTTTTTGTCCACTTGGTTGGGGACCAAACTAGGCCGTGAGAACGATTCTGCTTTTACTCCGCTCGGCTCTCTCGTTTCTTTTTTTTTTGGTGTTCTACTTCTTTCCATTCCGGTGGCTCCCGTTTAGTGTTGTGGCTCGTTGACAGGTGTTGATCTGGAGGAAGTGCTGCCTCACTGTGCAAACAGTTTTTGAAAGCAGCAGATAGATTTGAAAGTAGCGTTAGTTGCTTGGACCATTAAGTTTAGAGCATTGTAACTCTCCTGAAAAAAAGGTCCCTCCATTTCCTCTGCACTCTGATTGACCAAAGTACACACACTCACACACACACACACACACACTGTTCACACCAACCAATGCCAGCCAGTTTCCAGAGGGAGCGAGTGATTAGCATGCAAATCTGTAAAGACCTAGTTATTCTCTCTACCTCTTCACCCTTCTCCCTGTCACACACACACACACACACACACACACACACACACACACACACACCGAGAAACACGGTTCTTCCAACACTATTCTAATGAGGTGATGACCAGCCTCTTGTTATAATTGCCTCAAACTCCTTTTAATTTCTTTTGAGCGTATTAATCATACATAGAGTTATTTAAAATCGCATAAATTAATCTTTAGATTAAACAGTCCCTTCAAAGGCTTCAAACAATTAAAGAGTGAGGTAGAATTTCCCCTGGGTTTAGGCCATTTCTATTTGAGCAGAGCAGTTGCAGGTGATTATCCCATTTTGATGGCCACGCGGTGATTAATGTAACTTTGAAATGAGTCCCCCTCCACCCCCCTCACCTCTGTCCACGCAAAAACACCTTCAATGACCCGACTAAGGAGTAGTTATCCACTCCGTATTTATAACTTCTTCCTTACACGGCCCATACTTAATTTAAGTTGCAGGTATTTTAATTATTAGGTGTGTGTGAAAAAAGAACACCACTGGTTGGTTGGACAGCTCATAAACATGCTACCTGAGACAAAAGAATAACACAATAAGTAGACATTGTTTGATAATAAAAGGTGTCATGAGACTGGTTCCTGTTTCTTCCAGATGTGTTTTCAGAATACACATGTTGGATGCTGGTGTTGCCACCTGCTCTGTAAAGATCAGGTTATCTTAAATGTGTTAAATGTCCATTCACATCAGAAATGTTTGATATTTGCAGCAGACGAGCCGACTGCACCACTCTGGACAACCACAGCAGCGTATGGTACATAAAGTCTGAGTGTGCCCGCTACCTCATTAATGCGGGGAGCTTTTATCTGTTGCTATTTTTAATTTAAGTTGTAACTAAATAAGGACAATTAAGTTTAACTCTGCAAAAACAACGGCTTCGCAAAAGTCCATTTAATAGCTGTTTTCCGGGGCTCTCGATTGTATCACGTGAAGGAAGGCAGTTGGAATTGTAGATTTCCGTATTTCTGAACACTGTATGAACATTTTTCAACTTTTACGTCCGTGTCGGCTGAAAAAATTGAGATCGGTTCTTGACTTTGGAAACAGCAGCTAACGAAAAAACAAACTCAACACAAGGTCCATTTAGTGACTTTCCATCCCAAAATACACCACGTCATAAGTGTACTCTTCTTTTATGTCTCTAGTTCTCTCTTTCTCTGTTCCATTGATTTAAAAAAAACTCAATGTACATGCCTTCAATCCGGTAGCAATGCTTATTTGTGTGTTTGTGGAAGGATACGTTAAGGGAGTGTGTGTGTGTGTGTGTGTGTGTGTGTGTGTGTGTGTGTGTGTGTGTGTGTGTGTGTGTGTGTGTGTGTGTGTGTGTGTGTGTGTGTGTGTGTGTGTGTGTGTGTGTGTGTGTGTGTGTGTGTGTGTGTGTGTGTGTGTGTGTGTGTGTGTGTGTGTGTGTGTGTGTGTTGGTTGTGGTGAGCCACGCACCTTCATCCAGGTCAGATTCCAGCAGTCGTCTCCGGCCTCTCGGGGTTAATTTCTGGAGCGGAGGTGAAGAGCTGGATTTTCAGAAACATCACTCAGGACTTCCTTCTTTACTCCTGTAGTACGTCCTCTCTGCAGAGGCAAGGAGGAATGATTGATGAGATGGGCATTCAGCACATAGGGGCGTCCACTCCACCCGTCTCATACTGACACACGCTCTCTCACACACACACACACACACACACCCCCACACACACACACGCTGATATGAGAGTAATTAACCTCAGACTGTGTTAACCCCAGCTGCCCATTAGAAGGACAACAGGATTGATGGGGCTCCCCCCCAGTCCTTCACGATCTCTACAGTTTCTACAGGATTAGAGCGCGCTGGAATGTGTTGACGCCTTCCTTTTTAAAACATATAAAACTACCCTCAGACCGAACATGTGGGGATTGAGTTATCAGTCAAGAGTGACAGTAGTGAAACAAAGTAGATTGTCGACGACTCACAAATGCATTCACCCTTCATGTGACTTTATTTTGATGTTCCGTGCATATTCTTCACTTTATAACATATTTCCCAGAGTAACCGCAAATAGACGAGAAGGATCCCGGGAGGAAGAAAGTGGACCGTCACTGCCAGCGTGTCCCACTTTGTCGCTAATCGTACATTGTCTGCACTAGTTTGCGTGTTGCCGGGGGGGACGTTTTAACGTTGACGACAACACCGTCGCCTTTTCGAAATCACTTGCAGCCCCAAATATCAGACCACGTTGACGAGCAGCTGGTGGACAAAGTGGAGTTTGTCGTCCCTCAAAAGACAGATATTCTCCTCAGGAGTTGGTGGCCAAAAACATCTGTTGTATGCTGTTTTAAAACAGATATTTGATTATTGGTCACCCACAACCGATTTGAGAATCGGGCCAAAATCCTGCCTAATTGGGTCAGTTGTTGTGCATTTCGAGGTCACAACGTCTAAAGAGGTCGGATCAGATGTAATTCTTGCAGTTTGAGCAGTTCCTCGGTTCAATGGCTTATGACGAATGACGCATATAGATATTAGTGCAGTTGTAGTTTACATGTTGTGGTCAAAACCGTCGTCTTGAAACTGAACTCTGAGCTGCAGAACCAACCGATCACATTGTCTGCACCTCCTCATTGATCCGTTCGGTGCAGTGTCGAGTTAAACCCCACGTACACGATTAATAAATAACATGCACAGTGTGTGGCCAGCTTGAGTTGGAGCTGAACAGTGACCGTCTCTTGTTGTTAAGGACGGATATCGTGGAAATCAGTGTTGACAAGTTCATTTAAACGGGCCCGGGCCGCGGCGTTGTTTATCTAATTGGACATCGAGACACCGCAAATAAAAATCACGGTCGGCCCCCGGTTGAAGTGTCTCATTAACAACCTCCTCGCCTCTCACCTCTGACCCCTGTGTGACCTCTGTGACCCTCTGGCGCCGGGTCTGGACGGGCCCCCCCCCCCCCTCACCCCACCCCCAGATGAGGCCGGTGATTGGGACCGTTGTCACTGAGAGATCACATGTGACATCTCTGTTTCGCGGTAACAAGTGACAAGTAACAATCGGCAGAGGCTAAGTCATTGGCACTGTTGACGGATGTGATTGTAATTAAGACCGCTTGAGAGGGTTAATATGGTCAAAAGAATTTCATTTTGAAATAGTCGACAAAGTTGTGTTACTTCCTCTTTTTAAAAAAAAATGTATTACAAAGCTCATTTTACCCCCGTTATGACTCGTGTAGATTATCAAAGATATTTATTTAAAATGCCCTGATAAGCCGTCACTTAAACGTTGCGCATTTAAAACCAAATCTGTCGGACATGAATATTTAAAGGGGTTTAATGATGTACCCGTTTAGTTTATTTGTGTTTTATCATTATTTCTTTATTCGTGGTTTAGAATAATTATACAAGTAGAACTAAACCAAACACTTCACATAAAGGGGTAATAATGTTTGTGGCTCCAATCTGTTTGATAATAAAACAGTATATTGAGGAATAGGTATAAACTTTCTTTGATGGCTGTTTTATGAGAAAGCTCATTACTTGTGTTTTTACGGCCACGTCAGTCCATTTTTTTTTTTTCTGAAGGTCATACATAAGGAGTAAGATTAGGGATTAGCATCAGATATTTCTTATTGCATTTGTGTATTTTTCCAGCACAATGTGAGACTTGCGTGAAGGTGATTATGGTTAGATTTAGTCTTTTACGTAAAAAGGTGTTATTTGGTTGGTCAACGCATTTAAAGGGATAGTTCAGATGTTGTCGGTGGTACTTTGGGATAGTTTGAACGCTCCCCAGTTGTGAGCAGCAGACGGGAGCACGAGAACAAAGCTTATTGTTTCCACCTACAAGAAAGGAACGCTATATTTAGAAGAGTTTCACCATCAGTCAGTGGCGACGGGGAACTGACACCGTCGTGTTTGCTCTCTTCAGACTCCACTGAAACAATAATAATAATTTATACTAACAGGAGTTGCTGAATTTGAAGATAGATTTAACGGCTACAGCTCCTCTTCAGAAAGGGTTGTCCGGCGGCAAGATATTCAAAATGTAGCTCACACTTAAATAGATATTGACTTTCTTTTTCCGGTGACTAAATAATCCATTTTACCGGCTGCCGTTGTGACATTCGTGACCGGGGACGAGCTTGACCGCCTTCCGCTGTCGAGACTATTAATAAATACCTCGTTCACTTCAAAACATCCTTAGTTAAAAAAAAAAAAAAGGGACGGAAATATTTTTGGGGAAATTTTAGTCTAAAAAATTGCAGTGAGCGTCAACGATAATAGTCGACCACATTTCATGCGGTTTCAGTTTGAAAATGTGTCACACCAGAGTTTACTCATTAAGTAACTTTTAATTCAGGTCTTTATTGTCAGTTTAGCAAATCCAAAGTTTTGCAGGGGGATAAAAACCCCTATAAATACGCACATGTCCTTCTAAAGATGTCACATTCTTCTATTACGAAACACATTTTTTAACCAAACGATTTAACGCCTCTGTCCTCTTTTAATTCTTCAGGACCATTCCTTCATCATCCAGTTTAACGATGGCAACGCGGAGGTGGTGTCGATGTGGGTGTGTCGCTGTCTGGAGGAGAGACGAGCTCCGCAGGCTCAGTGATGGACCAGGACATTTTCATCTTATCTCACACTGATCACAGGCGCCAGGGTCCAGTACGTCCATATGCACACATGCGCCGGGACATCAAGGAGCTCACATCCTTTTGAACTTAATCTCCGCATCCAAAACTGCGCTTTCTTTTTTTAACGTGGGTCTCCATCTGCAGCCCCGTCCTCACGTTTTTTGGGGTTTTTTTAGGGAATATATAGAAACGCAGAGAAGCACGTCACGGTCTGGGGAGCGGAGATGAATGGTCCTGATCCAAAAGGGAGCGGTGAAGCAACCTAAAAGCACACGACTGCAATACGCCGGCAGAGAGCTGCTCTGTTTTTGGGGATGATCTTTCAAATAACCGTCTCGTGCTTTAACCGTTGACAGCCCTCTTGTGAATGTTGAGGTTCATGCCTGTGAGGAGCTGCCAGTGTGTGTGTGTGCCTGTTTCTTCCAGTGAAGTAAACCTATGTTGAATCGGCATCGCTCCCCCCCACCAATAATTGCTGTTTTTTGTTTATTTCCTGGGCGACAACATGTGTATCCAGTTGTTCCTCAATGTTGTGGAGTCGGGTTGTAAGTGGATCCGAAGCTCGAGACAAGCGGTAGCGAACGCTTTGAAGCAGCCCTCAAAGAATAAGAGACATTATGGACGAGAAGTGAAACTTAACAGAAGCTATATCTCTAATAAAGCAACGCTTTTTATATATAAGTTATTATTTTTATTCACTTTAATCCTTATAAGCACGATGTCTCACATGCTGCAGAAAACACGCTATTTTATTTGATGGCCAAATGAGATCAGCTGATAAAGGCGGAGCACTTAACACCAAAGACCACCGACAACCCAAATGGTGAGTTGTATGTTGACACACATAATGGGTTAAATTACTAAAATATTACGACACGGTCTTGGTGTGCAGCTGCTGAACTGTGTAGAGCTCAAGTGCAATTAAAAGCCATTTCTTCTTCCACAAAGGCCCAGTAAACGCAGCGTACAGTACAGTTGGTCTGTTGTGTTTAAAAAAATATATTTTTTTAAATAATTTTTATGAGGAACATTTACTTTCCTTTAGTATGTGTTGGTAAATCCCAAGCTGCGTCCCAGCTGCATCCTACATACTTATTCATGTGTGTGTGCATACCAAGTATGCATATTAAATTAACTAGAAAGTGGAGGGTTTTTTCAGACTTCGGTTCCCAAGAGTGAAAATGTACTCATTTACAAACACCTGAAATTGAGGCACAGTCTTTTTACTTGGATGTAAATACATATACTTTGACCTTAACTTGTTGGCGCTGTGCAAGATGCCGTTTGTTTTCATAAAGAAATGAATGTCACTAAAAGATGTCCCAGTAGCATTATACCTTTTTATATACATACTGTATATTGTTAATTATATTTGTCTAACTGTCACATTCTACCGTGGTAATAACACATCTGTGAGACATCCACCTCATTAAGTTGGCCTTAAATGTAACTGAAGCTATAAATACTTGGCAGTCTGGTAAAACAAATGTAAATGCAAATGTTAAATGTATTCTTGGAACTCAAATGAAACCAAAAAGTTTATTTTTTTCTTCTTCTTAGCAGATGTGCTGTTTCCAATGGTCTCTAATGGTTTGGAAATGTACTCATTGCCGGTGTTTTTAAATATGAATCTGCAGTATCAGTGGAAATATTTATTATTTTTTTATCTTTCAGCTTGACTCGTTATTTTTCCTGTTGTTGACGAAACCACGAAACATTAAGTCAGTGATGGGACTCAGCAGAAATATTATTGCTGTGATATTACTGGCTTATTGTAGCCTTTTCTGTAATTATCTGTGTTGGCACATATTCCAACCGTAATGCACAAATAGAATAAAAAGTATTTAAACATAATCATTTGGGTGAGTTTGACATTTATTTCTGTTTACTCCAGCCTGTTTTTCATGTTGATTATTTTAGTTTTGAAGGTGACACAAAACAATTAAGTTAAGTTAAGTCACCCATTTATTTTTGTATTTATGTTTACGTGTCCACCTTGATGACCTTCAGGCTTCTTCTCTTTTCCATCCCAGATGTTTCAAATAGATTCCTCTGAAATGTAAGTTCCTTTGTGCTAATTGGGTGACTCTTATTATCTAATTATCTCTTAATTTATCCGATTGTTTATGAAAATTAGAATCTTTTGCTCTGTAAAAGAGGTCGTCCCTTTTTCAAATCGTTTGAAATCTGACTGTAAATGAGAAACGATAAACTGACCTTTAAGTTAGACTCGCTTGACAGTTTATTACGCACAAGCGCAAGCCAATGCGGTCTAATACAACAGCAACGCAACAC
Organism: Cyclopterus lumpus; assembly: GCF_009769545.1. Taxonomy (NCBI): domain Eukaryota; kingdom Metazoa; phylum Chordata; class Actinopteri; order Perciformes; family Cyclopteridae; genus Cyclopterus; species Cyclopterus lumpus. The sequence goes on from NC_046968.1 coordinate 23,944,386, forward strand.
ACGTTTAGTTTTTGTTGTAACTGTTTTAGAGAGCGAGTGATCAAACTTTATGGTCATATTGTCAAGTTGTAATTTTATATTTTATTCTACAAATATAAATGTTGCATTCTCACACTATCCTTTTTTTTAATATGTAAAATATTTACAAATAATCATCTTTATTCAGTGTATTTAAAGACATTAAATTTGTTTGATTTCTGAGTGCTGGAACACAATTGTTCGCGATGACAAAAACAAACTTCAGCCTTGAAAACAAAAGTCATAACTATAAAGTCAAACAGTTATATGACCTTCATGACAGCAGAGTTTATCGCAGCACTGTTGTGTTAGACTATTGGTTTTTGGCTCGCTGTACCTAATAAAGTGGCACCTGAGTGTAAAGTACATGCGGCCAGCTTGATGGTGTTTTTCATTAAAATCACAACAAAGTCTTGAGACTCCAACTCTTCACACGACTTCCACGGTGAAGTGACGGCCGCTTCATTAATAGTTTGACATTTTCATGTCTTGACCCAAACCTACGAGCACCTCGCTGTCCGAAGTTCAATTAGGATTTGCATTTCATAATTACTCGTTGTCAACCTTTTAATTAACATCCGCCTTTTTTTGTCGGTTATTAATGTGTGCCGCTTCTACTTTTATGTGTTTTTTTTAAAACAGGCGCTACTGGTGAATACTTTTTTTATCAAAGTTGTGATCCCGACAAAGATAAAAATAATTTAACTAAATAATTTTCCTGCTGAAATAAACAAATCTTATTTTGAAGCATGACCTCCCTGGGCTTCCGTAGTGCCTTTTGTGGCCTCCGCAGCTTAATTGTGTTACTTACTGTTCGTCGTTCCTTGTTCTTCCATCGGAGACCTTGTACGGTGTCATTTATACCCGTTTCTGTCTGAATGCAGCTACACAGGTATTGACAAGCAGCCGGATTTATTAATGATGCGGCTGTGTGCAACCCGCAGGACCCTGACACACCAGGAAGCAGCACGTAGCCCATCAGTGCCGTGTCGTATTTATGTATTATCTACCTCTTTTTTTTAATTTTTTTAAATGCCCTCAGAAAGCAGAAGGACAACTGGTGTTTCAAAGCACGTCTATACATAATAAATTATTTTGCTGGAATTAATTGCCCGCTTTATTTGATCTTTAAATGAAAGCCGGGTTAAGAATACAATGATGTTGTGATTGAGGTTACCTGCACTGATCCTCCTGCTGTGTTGGATACTTCACCTGCACTTTGACCCCTTTCACTCTGCAGTGTAAGCCCTGATTCTTATTCTGAGGGACACCAAAGCCAGTAATAAGCACTGCGAGCCAGAATGCTGCTTGTCCTTGTATTTCTGTGGTTCCTTTTTTTTTTTCTTTTTTTTTTACCATGACTAGAATCTCCGGTGGGAAAGAGAACTGCCTCTATACTGTGTGAACTTACTGCCACCAACGTCCTAGAAAAGTGTTTCTTGTTTGAGAAAGTTTGTTAAAGGTTGGCGAGTGCAGGGTCGACTCCATAGTGCATCGTACAGCATCCGTCCGAACCTCCGTGCTGAGACTCCGGCAGGGCAGGAAATCATTTTGCTTTTGTCACATTTACTGTTGTAACCTTTAAAAAAAGAAGAAAAAGAAAAAGAAAAAGAAAAAAAAACTTGGACACATGCTGCCGGATCAATAAGAGCGTTGTCCTAAAGTATCGACCTAAAGGCCGATGAGCGGCTCTTTAGAATTTCTATGGCATTGTAAAGCTCCATATGATGGCCTATTGAAGAGGAAACATCTTCTAATCAGAGAGAAGAAGTCTCATTTTCCACGGCTTTTTGCACTTTTTATGAGCAAAACCACAGCTCCTATTGGCCGTATGCAGCAGTGGCGCACTTTGTGAAGAGATACACTCAGTTTTTTAGCAACGGAAAACTCTGAAATAGCTTTATTGCTTCACGGAGGACGGAATACTATTGATCCAAATGGGAACAAAAACACTTCTGGTAATCTAATCAAACGCTAACGTTAGCATGCTATCATGCCGGCAGTGAGTTAACATTCAGATGTCTCGCGGGTATGTTTACTTTAACTTAAATTCTTTTCCAGGTATTTAGTCAGAAACCAAAGGACAAACTGAAATGTTGACCTGGTTGATTGAATTAAAATTCTTTAAGCAGGACATGAGTGTCTGAACCAAATTTTGTGGCGACTCATCCAATAGTTGTTTGGACGTTTCACTCGAAGCCTCGAACGTGAACCTCCTTGCGGCGCTGGAGGTAAAGTTAGTGGACGACAGAATGAAGTAATCGGGGGGAGGGGGGGGGGGAAACATCATCCAGGGACCGTGATGGTCTCCATAAAGGTTTTGTGCCAATCCATCCGACAGCTGAGAGGTTTCAGACACGCGGCTACGAGCCTCGTTCTTCTGAAACGAGCTAACGTCTGTTTTAATCTACGTGTTGTGGCACTTTTTCCGACAGCAGATCATTTTCTAATCGCGGAGTGGACTTCATCACTTCTGTGAGAGTGCACGGCCACGTGGAGCGGGTCACAACACAGTGAGTGTCCCGCCTGGTACATGAGGAAGGTCAAGAACCACTTGATGCTTGTTTGGTCCAACAGTTTGGTCCCGATTGAAATCTCAACGGCCGCGACGTTGTGTTCAGACATTCACGGTCCTCCTCGGCGGATCGCAAAAAGGCCGGCGGCCACTTTCTTCGGGCTCAGCAAGGAAACGGTGTCCCAAAGGGGCGTGTCTCCATGAGGTTTGGCGTGACCCTCAAATGTTTTTTTCGACAAGCATCAGAAGCCGGATCGCGAGTCTTCCCAATGTGTGGGATATTGGACACGGCCGTCACAAAGAGCTAAACCGTGTACCAAACAGACGGTGCTAACTCAGACGAAGCTTCACATTAACGTCCGCTAAACTTTGAACGCGGAAACAAGGGCGGTCGACTTTGACGCGCATCTCTTCCACTGGAGTATAGCGACGTCTTCTTCCTCCAGCGTGAACTGGAGGAAGAAGAACATTGACCTGTCTCCACATGGACATGCGAGAACTGTTTTAAGGTATACTTTACTATAATATTCAGCTTTTTTTTTCTTCTTTTTTTTTAACCACACAAAAGGAATAAAAGTGTTTTTTTCTTCTAATGATTAAAAGAGTCAAGTTGAGGGACTCACTATGTTTGTAAACCAGTTAGACCACTATTCACACATTAGATTCTGCAGCTGGAGGTTTGCCTCAGTTTTTGATTCATTAAAATTGAAAAATCCTTGCTCAATTTATGGCATTGAGAAAGATTCTCGCCTCCGATATGACGTCATACAGCTAACGCGATCACGTGGCCGTTAACCACGCCGATCACATTGATTGAACTGACCCGCGCATTGATGATGATGATGATGATGATGACGATCATCGGTCCGTGCGTGTGACGGCATCCCGCGCGCCACAAACGATTTCTCCTGTCGCGTGTAAACAGAGGCGTCAGACGATCCACGCCTGTGCTTCATAAGTGGTCACGTGTCTTGGAATGAACACGTGGCTGCTCCGTGATCTCATCTGGCGGCGATATCGACCGCGCTTTGTTTGGAGATGCGTCTTCATTTCTGCCGGTCCGGGACCTTCACATTCCCAAATTCCCACCGAGCTGCCTGTCTCTGCTTTGTATCGGCCGATGACCTTTTTTTTTTCTTTTTTTTTTTTCTTCTTCTTCTTCTCCTCCTCGGCAGTCCGACTTGATTAGCACATCAAGCGGGACAATGAGTGGCCGGCCTGTACACAGCCATTACCCAGATCCCTTTATCAATGTCCTGTAATTAAAATGTCACCCTTTAATTTTCGAGCCATCGCTTTCCTCTCGGCGGAATCCCTCCTCCAATGAAAAAAGTGTAATCGAAATGCTCTTTTCACTGGAAACAAAAAAGGGATCCGGAGAAAGCGTTTAGCAGCGAGGGGATCAATAGGCCCTTTAGTCCAGGAGGGGGATTGATTGGTCTCTAAAATGGGATTTATAGGGGTCATGGTTTTATAGGGTGCTGATACAACTGTTAATTATAAAACATTTGGCCTCAATTGCATGCTGTTATTAAACCTGTCCTGATTGAGGTTGCTCTTGATTTATGTTTTTACATCATTTGATGAATTTATTTATTTATTTATTTTTTTTAAATCCAAGTGTTTGGGAAATAAACGTTGTAACAAGATGAAAACACGTGCTGAGGAGAAGAAAAAAAAATATGTGGTCACGCTTCAGCTGATATCACGCGCTGGCGTTTGGATCATACATCAGTGATGGTGGCATTAAAACACACAGTCCTGGTTGTTGTTTTACACTTAAAGGTGTTTTTTATTTTTTATTTTATTAGACCCTGTTTTTAACACGGATACAGTTTCCTTTAATATATATATATATTTTTGAACAAAAGCCCATAAACACGTTGTTTCCCATTGTTTACAGGCTACATGTTTGCATGGGACAATAACACAGGAAGTGATGTGACAGTCGTGTAAGTAAGAGGTTTGAACTTGATCTCAAGCTGATGTTCAATAAATCAATAAATCAACATAAGGGAACGCAGTTATGATGCACCACATAAACCAACTGACTGAATGAAGATACTGCAATGAGTGTGCGAAATGTGAAGCAAGAAAATGATCATTGTATATCACATTTCAGACTCAAAGTACTTTGCATGCAGAGGGAAAGATATGCACGAGCACATAACATTAAACACTGAAAGGGGGGGAAAGTAAATTAGTTAAAAATTATAGTTTAAAAATCTGAAACGTTTAATTGTGGAGAGTAAGGAGAACTTCTCTCCTCTGATGTTTAAATGTGTTGTCATCTTTTTCATTTAATAAGCACACAGTCTTCACTCTTCCTGACAAAAAAAAAAATGAGTAAAGCTAAACTTTTTCAATAAGAATTCAAACGCTTATTAAAGGCTATTTCCAAAAACAATATGATATACACAAATAAAAAATAAAAACAGTGGCATCCAGTGTCGTGTTAAATAATCCATCATGTCTGGGTTCACCTGGTGAGTTGGGACTCTTAATGACTTCAACCTGAAGGGCATTAATGTTTCAGGTTAAAGGTTTGTTTAAACAATTGAGCGCATATCAATGAGGCCCGGGTCATTTGTATGCAACAGTAATAATAAAGAGCTCGCCTAAAATTACCGCTGAAATGTCTAATTAAAAACTCCTCGCTGCTGATCTCAGCCACGTCAGCTCACGTTTCCCCCGGAATAAGCAGCGACAATGGCTGCATTCAAGTCGGGCGGTCTAAATAATTAAAAAGAGGGGAATAATTACAGTATAAAATTGTAATTATTGGCGGGGGGCTGCAGGGGAAGCCTCTCGATGGTGAAAGAGGATGCGCGGAGGATCGGGTTCAGCATCAATATTGCAGGGAGGTAAAACTGGCGAGCTCAGAATGCACAGGCTGACGATGCTCATGCGAACTTCATACACACACACACACACACACACACACACACACACACACACACACACTGTCTTTACATTGTGTCACTCCATTCATGATAAACCGTCCAAAAAAGTCCTTATTGGACATTTGTTTGGTTTCTCTTTCTGCCTTCTTTGACACTCATGTGTGTTTATGCATGTACAGTAACTTACGTGCCATTTGAAGCTTCACCCTATGATTCTACAGATCATGTAATCTCTGCATCTACTCTCTGGAAACAATATACTTTCAGTCAATAAGATGACTTATTGCTTTAAACTAAGTGCTGAGAATGCACATTGATTCCTATAAATAACAAATAAAATAATATATATATATATATGTTTCTCATAAAGGTCAATAAATAAATGACATGGCACCAAACCAAACCAACACTTGGAGATATTGATATTTGGAGTTAATAATGAACTGATAATATCCCAAAATAGGAGCTTTTTGTTTTCGCACCATAAGCACACACACCGAAACTCAGCGTGAAAACGGGAAGGGGCGGGTCCTGTTGTTCAAAAGGCGTGGCTCTGACTGCTTTGGGCTTTCTTCATTCCACTTATTACTTCACGTGTCCCTTCTCATATCCTGTCTGTCTGTCTGTCTGTCTGCCTGTCTGCCTGTCTGTCTGTCTGTCTGCCTGTCTGCCTGTCCACCTGCTGCAGGTATCGGAGACTTCATCCTCTGAGAGGGACAGACGTGGCATCATTGGTTTAGCCATCAGCCAATCAATCCGGGAAATTAATAATAAATGATGGTCTTCACGCGTGCAACCAATCGGCTTAGCTGACATCGTTTACATTACTATCTATCTATCTATCTATCTATATATGATAGATAGATAGATAGATATATGGATTGATTATTTAAAATACTTTCTGTGCGTGTGTGTGTGTGTGTGTGTGTGTGTGTGTGTGTGTGTGTGCGCGTGTGTGTGTGTGTGTGAAACAGAGAGAGACAGACAATCTGGCCTGATGCATCCTCATCATCATCATCATCCTCATCCCAGATTCACTCGCAAACGTAAAACACCTTAAAATGCCTCATGATTTGACGCCCCGATTTAAAAATAAATAAATATATAGTTTATTATATTTTATTGTCCTTCATTGCTCCCCCCTCTGACTTCTCTTTTGTCGCTCGGGCCTCAGATTGATTTCCGCGGCCGGTGGTGGAAGCCTAACAGATGGTCGTGTAACTTGATAAATGAAGCCGGGCCTTTTGTCGTTCTTCTTGCCCTCTAAAATGCCGCGCGGTGGAAATAATACAGCAGGTGAAATGATTACAGCTGAACTTAAAACACACCGTGCATCATCAGGGGGCAGACCAACAGGGGGTCCTGCGGGGGTCACACACACACACACACACACACACACACATATCTCTGTTTCTCTATCTGGATGCCTTTTCGCAGATATTTCCAAGACTATATGTTGTTCTTTTCTTAGGTGGAGGCCAGCAGATGTGGGTCTTGGGGCCAAAATGCTTCTTAATTTCGGGGTCAGCATGGGGCGTCATCCCTTTTCCCTGTTTCTGTTCATATTTGTGCGTTAGAGCTGCAAATTTGTGAATTATCAAAACTGGTGTGCAGCAGCTCAGCACGTCTTAGAGAGAGGGAGGAGGGGGAGCGAGAGGGGGGAGGGAGAGAGAGAGAGAGAGAGAGAGAGAGAGGTGCCATGTGCTTCCTGTCTACACGCCATTCACCTCCCCGGGATCCAACGGGATGGAGGTGCTGCCTGCTGCACTAAATGAAGTGAAATAAAGACTCCGGCTCAGAGTTCCCTGTCAGACCGCCTTGTCTGTCGCATCGTCCCTCTCTGGACTCCTCGGGCCTGCGTTTACATCCATTTATTCACACTAGTTCTTTTTCTTCTTCTTCTTTTCATCCCAAACCTTTTTGGAGTGTCGCCTTTTTTAGGAGAGAAAGGTATGTGTGTTTTTTTTTGTAATATATATATATATATATATATATATATATATATATATATATATATATTCATCATAATTTAGACAGAATTCATGATCATTTTGCAGTCGCTCTTTACAATTTCTAAATTGTATAATTACTCGTCCAATGCTGGTTGATCGATCACTGGTTAATAGTTTTATTCATGTCAATAATAATAACCAAAGCAGCGGCGGGCTGTTTACATTTTTGTTGTATCGGCCTCCGCGATGTAAAAAGTAAGTATGCAGGTAAACGTGAGATAGGCCGCTTCCCACCTGGTTCCGTGCAGCCGGCTGAGACGAGTTTTAATTATATATAAGGCTTTCATAAACAATGCGAAGAAGCGCTCGTGGATCTGTGTAATTACCAGTAAAGCAGCTTAGTTGCTCTTTTCCTCTCTGCTAAGCGTATTGGCGCAGCTCAGGCTGCATTTTCCTTCTGTCCTTATCCGCGTTTAAGGATCTTATGAGACCCTTAAGCAGTTGCCTCGTAAGTGACTGAGCCGATTGGAAGATAAGAGGAGCAGCAGATCCGCGGATAACCTGAGAGGCAATGATTACCAAGACGTCTGATTGGTTTCACTTTTCAATTTGACCTCCTGCTAAAGCCGGATGTTGGTTCTTAATTTTTATTTCATTGTAATTTTTAATGTTATTATTATTTTTATTGTTAATAAAAAAGTATTAGTTTTGATATATGTACTATATATATATGTCCCACACATATACATATTAACAGGTCTAAAACCGCTACAGCTAATGAACGAATATTTATTAATAATAATTTGTAAGTTTAAAAAAAACCTTTCCTCATATTTGACATATGTATTAATTTTCTTCTTTATCATGATTTTTTCTTTTAAGTAGCATTTCTTTGTTTTTGTCACGAGCTAAATAATTGAAGATGATGCAGTGAATGTGTGCTGTTGCACCCTGTCAAACATCCCCCCATCTCACTCCAGTGTGTCTCTTTGATTGACAGGCTTCCAGGGATGGAGTCGATGCCCGGCCCGCTTCGAGACGCTGGACGAGACGCCAGCTCTTCCCCCAGTTCAAAGCAGGACGCAGCGAGCTTCTCGGGCCCGAGCCCCCTCAAACCCAACCAAGTGAGTGAGACCGCCCTGTACGGGGTGCCCATCGTATGTCTGGTCATAGACGGCAAGGAGAGACTCTGCCTGGCGCAGATTTCTAACACGCTGCTGAAAAACTACAGCTACAACGAGATACACAACCGCAGGGTGGCTTTGGGCATCACCTGTGTGCAGTGCACCCCCGTGCAGCTGGAGCTCCTGCGGCGCGCAGGGGCCATGCCCATCTCCTCCAGGCGCTGCGGCATGATCACCAAACGGGAGGCCGAGAGGCTCTGCAAGTCCTTCCTGGGAGCGCACAGCCCCCCGAAGCTACCAGAGAATTTCGCCTTTGACGTGACTCACGATTGCGCCTGGGGCTCCAGGGGCAGCTTCATCCCCGCCCGATACAACAGCTCCAGAGCAAAGTGCATCAAGTGCAGCTTTTGCAACATGTATTTTTCCCCCAACAAATTCATTTTCCACTCTCACCGCACCTCAGAGTCCAAGTACCTGCAGCCGGACGCGGCCAACTTCAACTCGTGGAGACGCCACCTGAAACTGACGGACAAAAAACAATCCGACGACATTCACCACGCGTGGGAGGATGTAAAGGCCATGTTTAACGGGGGGAGTAGAAAGAGGACTCTGCCCATGAGCGGCTCGGGGATGTCCTCGTCGATGAAATCGCAGGCCTCGTCCAGCCTGGCCCAAAGCAGTTCCCATCAGGAAATCCCTCACAAAACTTTACGGTGCGACGAGGACCGGAGAAATAATAACCTGAGTTTGGCGAGCGGCGCACGGACCTACCCAGTCATCCCAGTGCCCAGCAAGAGCTTTGGCCTGCTTCAGAAAATCCCCCCACCTCTGTTCCCCCATCACCCCTACGGCTTCCCCAGCTATGGGCTGTGTCCGAAAAAGAGCGACAGCGTGCCGGATGCGAACAAACCCAACGTGTCGGGTGTGTTCTGGCCCGGCGCAAAGGACGGCCTCTACCCGGCGTTCCCTATGTTCTGGCCTACAGCTGGTGGCCTACCCATGCCGCCCTTCTCGGGGTCTCCACCCAAACCACTTCCAGAGATGCCAGGCGTCCGGCAGGGAGACCTCGACTTATCGGACCAGAGCGACCGCGGCGCAAACACACCCAAAGACGGCAACCACCACCCGCACCATCAGCAGGACGGCGCAGAGCGCTGCTCCAGCTCCCAGTCCTCCTCCGCCAGAAACGACGAGGACAAGTCCGGGGACGAGACCCCCCAGAGGAAAATCAGCTACATTTCGGCCTTCAGACCCGTGGTGAAAGACGCGGAGACCATCGCCAAACTCTACGGCAACCGGGACGGCTACGGCGTGCGCTCTGGCTACCTGTCCCCGGATTTTATCAGCGAGAGCTCCAGTTACAGATCGATATCACCGGACAGAGACAGCGTGGTGGACGACGACGACGACGACCCGGACGTAGATGTGGAGTCCAATCGGGGACAAGACGAGGAGGATCTGATCCAGATCTCGCCCGGAGGGGGCCACCTGGACTCCCCTGTGCCGGACCGGGTCTCCTCGGGTGCTGAGGAGAGCCAGGAGCCGCCTGA